>NW_020943070.1:5506415-5515628 GCF_900497805.2 Vombatus ursinus | reverse complement strand
AGAGAGAGAGAGAGAGAGAGAGAGAGAGAGAGAGAGAGAGAGAGAGATGTCTGCACTCTGGATCAACCCTTCTAGGCAGCTCCTAAGTAGTTACTCTACATTGGGTAAGAGGAAGGTTTTGAACAAAGCTTGAAAGCTTGAAGATTTCCTAATTCTGCCCCCCAGCTGGGGCTCTCTCTGTTCTTATCTCAAGCTGGCCAGTAGCCAGAACAAAGTCCTGCTGGGCTGAGAAAGACAATTTCACCAACTCCAAAACCAAGTGAGGTTGGGGGTGGGGAGGGCAAAGGGCAAAGGGCAAAGCGCAAAGGGCAGGACAACAGGAATAATAAAGAGAAAAGAAGGTGTTGCTTTATCCACAGAAAACCTGAGAAGGGGACTGGTTCTGGAAGAAACAAACACTCGAGGGATGTGGGTTATGTGTAGTCAGGACAGTCTGGAGCCTGGGGGGCATGCTGAAACACAAGGCAAAGAATGTACACACATTCCAAAGCTCTGAGGGGGTCTCCCTCCCCCTTACTCCTCCCTGGGGAATCTGCTGAGGATTGTGAAATTTGAAGTTGGGCAGCTGGCCAGGGGTACACCAATTGTGGGGGCAGGGGAGTGGGCTTTGGTCTCAGAGAACAAATGAATGTGTCTGAGGATATGGCGGGGGAGAAGAGAGGGGGATCTAAGAGAGTATGAGGAAATGCATCTAAAGCAAAAATTAAGGAACTCTGTTTAACATGCTAATCCTACATCTCAGTCTGGCCCAGAGGGCAGTTACAGGGAGGCCGATTTCAGCTCAGTTGAAGGAAAACCTCCCTAATGACCGGAAATGAACTCAACTCTAAGAGGCTTCTTTGAGTGGCAGCGAGTTTCCCTCCAGGAGATCTGGAAGAAGCTGGAGTGAGCAACTGGCAGAGATGTGGTGCAACGGACAGAGTCAGTCTCGGAGCCAGGAAGACCTGGGCCCTTCGTGGGCAAGTGGCCGAAACTCTCAATTCTGTGACCCTCTAGGACTGTCAATCTCAGAGAAGGTGCCAGCCTATACTGGTAGAGGGTGTGTACTTATGCAAGGGTATCATAGATCTAGTCCCTATTTCTTCCAATGCCAAAATTCCTTGATTTTCAGAAAGCTTTGGGTCCGTGAGCTGAGATCCCCTTCTCATTTCACCAGAAAGAGAGGAGATAAAAGACTGAGCAGGGAGGAGGAAGGTGGCCTGGGGGAGAGGAATCAACAAGAATCCTGCCGGACACGGGATCTCGGCCATCTGCTCTGAACACACCACCTGGCTGAAGCTTGGGCACTTGGAACCCTCTGGCGTGCTGCTGCCCCCATACTGATCACTGCTCCGGGCCTACCCGGAATCCCTCCACACAGACCGTCATGGCGCAGCTCCCCCAGGACTCTGAGGCTCCTGGTGGGCTCCCTGGCTGTGCAAGGGGCAATGGGCATCGGAATCTTTGCTGCTCCAGGGGGGCATCTGGGAAGATCTGTCTCTGGGGATCAATGAATGCTCTTTACAAAATGATACAAGATTTTGTTCAGAGAAGTGGTAGGAGGAGCGAGTGGTGTGTGCTCTTTAGCCCAATCCTTCCAAGGAAGCCCTGAAGCATCTCAGAAGGACATCCTCCCCAGACAGCGACACATCAGAGGATCTCAGATTTAGAGCACCGAGCTCCCAGAGGCCAGCTCATCCACTCCCTTCTTTCTCAGGGCAGCTGTAGGCCTTCAGATGGGTTGGCACGGTGGCCCTGATGCCTAAAGCAAGACTACCGGGCACATCAACGACCCTAACTGGCATTTCTGTCCGGGGCAGGGATGTGTGGGGAGGAGAATGAAGCTACAGACCCCCCAATGCCATCCTAGGGTTCAAGGGAGCAGGAGGCTCTGTGGGTTGGGGTTCCAGGGTCACTGCTGGCACCGATTCCATACCTCATACTCAATGGCGAGGTCTGTGTTGTCGTCAATGTCCACCTTGGCCATCAGCACCTTCCCCTCCTGCTTTGCCACCATTTTCTCTAACCGGGGCCCCAAGATCTTGCAAGGGCCACACCACCTCAAGAAGGGGAGGAAAGGAAGCATCTCTGTCAGACATGACTGGTCTCACTCCCCTGCTGGAGGGTTCTGTGGGGACCAGGGGCAGGCAGGCTTATTAGGATGTGATGAGGACGAAAAATCAAAAATTATCCACAAAACCTTTAAAAAAGAAGTGTGTAAAGTGAGGTATGAAAAACTCAGCAACTCAAGCCTCGGCTTCAAAAAATTCTCAGTGTATCTCCATTTAAATACATTTCCCTCACAAGAGAACGTCAGTCCTCCTGGGAAGCACCATCCAATGTGTGAGCCCTGGCTGAACATTAGCAGGAAGGGGGCCTGTGCTGACTGCCAGAAGGCAGCCTTGGCCTCCGATCTGGAATGAACAGGGCTCCTCAAAGGGTGGCTTCACCTCCAACACCAGGAGGGAGGCTGGGTTCAGTCAGTGAGCCCTAACGCAGCACAGGATGCATAAAGAAGGAAGAGAATCTGTGGCCCAGGTGCTTTAAATTCACTGTCCCCGGCAGCAACCTGGGCGGCAGAGGGGGAGGGCTGGGGACAAAGTCCCTTTACCAAACACAACCCTTTCTTAGGGGGACTGCTTCTCTGGAGCTGGTGCAAACCACTGTGCCATCACCAAACACTCAGCAATCCCCTGGATTCAGGGACTTCAATCAAAGAACTCTCAGAGCCCAATCCAGGAAATATTATGTTCTTGGACAAATGAGGAAGAGAGTAAGTCAGAGAACGAAACAGAGAGAGGACAACCCAAGTGTTTGGCAGAGTTGAAGAAGTCGGGAGGCCTCCCAGGTCCTAAATTGTGAGCACCTCCAGTTCTCACGCTTCACCTCCCTAAGGGGGGGTCTAAGGAACTCCCCTTTAGTTGACTGCGGCCAGGTCAAGTGCAGCTAGATGGTACACTAGCCCTGGAGTCAGGAGGACCTGAGTTCAAATCCGGCCTCAGAAACATAACACTTACTAGCTGTATGACTCTGGGTAAGTCAACTCCAACTGCCTCACCAAAAAAAAAAAAAAAGAGAAAAAAAAAGAAAAAAAAAAGAAATCAGGTCAGGCTTCAAAGGGAGGCTCTGGGTGCTTTAAACTCAAAAAACAACAAGCAAACACATGACCAACTGCACCTCTTGCTGAGGACATTTCCATTTAGGGTGAAACCACTGGGAAGGCGTTGATAAATTTTCATAGGCCTTCCCCAGTTTTGGAGAACAATAACTTAAAAATACAGAGGACTTATCTGTAAGGTTATTAAACTGTTTAGAAACCCAAGAGGCCAAATACTGCCCTCTAATGGTACTTTAGACATACTTTTTAAAAAACCACATTTATTCAAACTGAGCATAATTTTGAAAAGTATTCCAGAGGTGGGGCCCTGGAAACAAGGTAGGTTCATGGCAATGTGAACTTCAGACCTAGAGACCCCACCCTCTGCATATGCCCACTACTCACTGCGCATGGAAATCCACAACTACCGGCGTCTCACTGTTGACAACTCTGTCCTGAAAGTCGGGCCCATCCTGGACGTTAAATGTGACCTTTGAGATCTTGGTGGTGAAGAATGTCCGGGCCACACTGGGTGCAGCGGCTGGTCTACCAGAGCCGCCCTGGGCTAGAATCTCAGGAGGGAGAGGTGCCCAGCGACACTGAGGGAGCCTCCTGGACAAAATAGGGGCCAGGAATCTCCTGAGGACCATGCGCTGAGCCATCTACAAGAGGAAAAAACGGAGAGGACAGCAGTTACCTGAAGCAGAAACAAGGCTGCCAAGAACACCAAAGGGAAACAGAGAGGAAGCCGACTGAAGGGGTCCAAATACAAGGCAGGGAGATGCCCCAAGAGGAGCAGAGAGAAAGGGAAAAAAGGATGAATAGCAGAAGGGAAGATGAAGGGAAAAGTGGAAGGCAAAGGAAAACAAGGCAGGCGTGAGGAAAACTAAAAGATAGGGGGACGGTTCGGCCTGGGCTGAAGTTGTAGCTTCAGCATGACCTAGTTGCGTCACTAGCTGGGCACACTGTGCTCACGAGGTCCCTATGAGAGGTAGAGCTCAACTCCCCCATTGCAGAGATTTACCAGGTGGCTCTTGTGAGTCAGCTCCACAGACCCAGCAGCTTCCTTTGAGAAGCTTCCTCCGACGGGAGGGGGCAAGAGAAGCAAACAGCACATCTGGACAAAGGAGAAAGTCACACAAAGTGCTCCAGAACAGCGGGAAGAGCCCCTGGGATGCCAGGCCTGGAAGGGGCCTTAAGCCATCATCTAGTCCAACTTCCCTTTGTACTGCCAAGGACACTGAAGCCCAGATGGGAAAGGCTTGACCTGAGTCAGATAATCAACTGATCCACAAGTATTTAACAAGCACTTACTACGTGCCAGGCCCCCTCGCTGGGGCAGACGAGCATGAAGTGCAAGGAATTCACATCCTAAAGGGGGATACAAGTTAACAGAAAAACACACAGGACACAAACAAAAAGTTAACAGACACGAGTAGTTAAATACAGAGCATCATGGGAAGGAGAGCACCAGCAGCTGGGGGGAGCAGGAAAGGCTTCGTGCAGAAGATGGTGCTTGAGTGCGGTGCCCACCTAGCTTGCACGTCTATTGAACTTTAAGGTTCTTTACAGAAAGCACTTTACACATTACCTCATTTGATCCTTATAACACCACCTGGAGGGAGGTGCTCTTACTATCACCCCATTCTACAGTTGAGGAAACTGAGGCAAACAGGTGAGTGATGCCCAGGACTACACAGCTAGGAAGTGTTTTCCTAACTCCAAGTCTAGTACTACCCACGGTAACCAAAGAGGCTGGAAAGATAGGCCGGGACCAAGTTACACCGGGATTTGGAAGCTAAACGGTTTACATTCTATCTTAGAGGCAGTAAGAAGACACCAGAGAGGCTGAGTAGGGGAATCACTGTCAGATTTATGCTTAAGAAAAGTTACTTTGGGGGCTGCTAGGCAGCGCAGTAGATGGAGCACTGGCTCTGGAGTCAGGAGGGCCTCAGTTCAAATGCAGCCTCAGACACATAACACTCACTAGCTGCGTGATCCTGGATTAAGTCACTTAACCCCAACTGCCTCACCAAAAAAAAAAGTTGCTTTGGCAGCTGTGTGTGTAGGATGACCTGGAGAGGTGAGACTGGAGGCAGGGTGACCAGTTAGGAGTCTGTCGCAATGATCCAGGCTAGAGGTGATGAAGGCTTGAACTAAGGGGGTAGCAGTGTGAATGGGGAAAAGGCGTCAGAAGGGAGAGACAATTCAGAGGTTAAAATAGCAAGACATAGCACTCGGTCACACAGGTTACAGGAAATTTGAACACAGATCTTCTGTCTCCAAAACAAGGAGACTTTCCCTCAAGTAAGAGCCCTTGGGAACCATGGGTCAATCCTGGCTCTTCCTCCTGGGCCAAATCATTTATGGGGATGGAGGGATCGGCCAGGAAAGCCGAAGGTGAAGATTCCACAGGTTTCCATGGCCCCTTGACTTCTAAACGTATGAAGGCATCCCTATATAGCACGGGTTCTTAACCTGGGACTTTTTAAAAAAAATATCTTTATAACTATTTCAATATAACTGGTTTCCTTTGTAATCCGACGTACTTTATTTAAAAACACAATTCTGAGAAGAGGTCCTTAGGCTTCACAGACTGACTCCCCGAGAGCCCGGGACAAAAAGTTAAGACCTCATGTTAGGTAGGATCGGAATATCCAACGAGGCAAGGCGTAAAGCTCTCTGCAAACCTTAAAGCACCACGTAAATGCAAACGATTGCAATTATTATAGGATTTACAACAAGAAGAAACTGCAGAGGTCATCCAGTTCCAGCCTTTCTTTTTACTTGAGGCCCAAAGAGAAATGACTCGGCACACGACGTTGCAATCGTTTACAAGGCAGGTGCATCACCACCTGCAAAGTCCCCGACTAGCGCCTGGGGCCCCAAATCACAAAGAGGAGGCGGTTCCTACCCTCGAGGAGCTTTCGTTCTACCAGGGAGGAGCCACGGCCAACAGGCAGGGAATGTGAGCAGGAGGAGATGGTGGCTGGGAAGGGGGCGCCGAAGGAAGCTGGGGAAGGATTCTGAGAGGCGCAGGTCAGGTGTGGGGGGACGGCTCAGGCAAAGGCACGGAGGGGGGAGACGGCAGCTTGGCGACGGTCACTGAGGTCTAGAGGCCCTGGAGGGCAGGGGCTATTTCGGGAATCCTAAGTGTTTACGGCTGATCGGTCATCCCCAGCGCCCAGACCCCTGCCCGGCACGCGGAAGGCGACTGAGCGGGCACGGCCTTAAGGGCCGTGGGGGAGCCCCGGCGGCCGCGCGAGCTGGCGACGGCGTGACCCCGGGGCCTGTGTTTCAGCGGCGGGGCGGAACGCGGGGCCCGGGCTGGGGAGGGGGCCGCCAGGGCGGACGGACCCGGGAGGAAGCTGGACGCCGCCCGCCCCGGGGATTCCCCACGCGCGCCTCCTACCTCCCTGCGGCGCGAGCGCGGCCGCGAGCCCGAGCGAGCGGAGGCAGCCGGGCCGTCCTCGCCTCTCCTCTGCCTCCGCCCCTGCCCCCTGCGGCCCGGCCCGGCCTGGCCCTGTCCGCCCGTCAAGGGCACGGCGAGCGTCACTTCCGCTCCGGGGTCGGCCTTGCGTCACTTCCTGCAGCCACTTCCGGCTTCCCGTGCGAGCGGAGGGGGCGGGGCCTGGGGCCGCATGCGCACAGCATAGGACTTTCGCTCGCCGTAAGGGCCGGAAGTGGGTGGGGCGAGCGAGGGAGGGGACGTGAACGCCCCGCGGGCGTGACGAGCGGCCGCTTCTCCCTGGTGCCCCCGGGTCGTTCTGAGCGGCCTCCGTCCGCTATTTGTAACATGAGAGGCTGGGGCTGGGAGAGAGCCCGGGGCTGGGAGAGAGCCCGGCTGTACGACCTTGGCGAGACCCTCGTCCTCCCTGAGCCGTAGTTACCCCATCTGCAAAATGGGAGGGTTGGCCTCGAGCGCCCCAGGGGGCGCATCCGGTTCCGCCCTGCCCCTTAGCCCCCCCCAAAGCCTACCTCTTAGAATTGGGGGGAAGGTATGGCCATTAAAGCCTTTCCCAACTTGCCTCTTTCCAATTAGTGACGTCAACCGATTAATTAATAGCCATTTATTAGGTGCCTACTATGTGCCAGGCACTGTGCCAAGCCCTGGGAAATACAAAAAGTGGCAGAAAACAGCCCCTGCCCTCAAGGAGCTCACAGTCTAGTGGGAAAGACAACAATCAGTAAACATTAAGCACCTACTATGTGCTGAGCTCTGGGAATACAAAAAGTGACAAAGGACAGTCCCTGCCCTTGAGGAGCTCACAGTCTAGTTAATGGGGAAATAACAAGCAAACAAATATGTGTAAACGTGCTATAGGCAGGATAAATATGAAATAATTAACAGAAGGAAAGCGCTGGAATTAGGAGGGGTCAGGAAGGCTTTCTGTAGCAGGTGGGATTTTAGTTGGGACTTGAAGGAAGTCAGAGAAGTCAGTAATTGGAATGGAGGAGGGAAGAGAGTTCCAGGCATGGGGGACAGCCAGAGAAAATGCCAGGAGCTCAGAGACCAAGCGATAATTGTTCCACTCCCATCTCCCCTCTCTGAGCCTTTGCCCAGGCTGTGGCTCCTTCCTTGAACACTCTCTGCCTCCTAGAATCTCTGGCCTCCTTCCAGACTCAGCTCAAACCCCACCTCTTCAGGAGGTCTTTCTTGATCTTTTCAGATGGGTAGTGCAGGCTTTTCAACCTGGGGTCTGTGACCTTGGTGTTTGCTTTTGTTTTTTTTTTTTTTGTTGTTGATTTGTTGTTGGTGGTGGTGAGGGCCATGGGGGTTAAGTGACTTGCCCAGAGTCACACAGCTAGTGTGTGTTATGTGTGTGAGGCCGAATTTGAACTCAGGTCCTCCTGACTCCAGGGCCGGTGTTCTATCCACTGCATCACCTAGCTGCCTCCTGTGACCTTGTTTTTTAAAAAGATATTTTGGCAAATATTTTTAATTTAATTAGTTTATGTTAAAACTCTAGGTATTTATCCACAAGAAGAGGGGTCTATAGGCTTCATCAAACTGTCAAAAGGGTCCCTGACATAAAAAAGGGGAAAAATCACAAGCATTTATTAAGTGTCCACTGTGTGCTGGGCACTTATGAAGATCATTTTGTTTGATCCTCACAACCCTGTGAGGTAGGGGCTATCATTAGCTACATTTTACAATTGAGGAAATTGAGGCAGACAGCAGTTAAATGACTTGTCTAGGGCCCTACGTCTACTACGTGTCTAAGCCAGATTTAAGCTGTGGTGTCTAGTATTCCATTGAGCCACCTAGCTGCCTCATAAAAACCACACACACACACACACACACACACAACCTTAATGCCAGTGCCTAATGTTACCTTCTATCTGCTGTTTGTGTTATTTGATAGATATCTGCGTGTTTTATATGTATACTTATGTGTCTTCCCTGTTACAATGTTAGCTCTTTGATGACAGAGATACTTTTGTCTTCATAACCCCAGGTCTGGTCCCTAGTGTTTAATAAATGCCTGATGTACGGGATTAATTGAGCCTTAGCTTCACATCCCCACTGTCAAGGGTGAATTTAGAATAACTGAAGAAATAAATTCTGAGCTATGCCATCTGTCTGCAAGGCATATAGTTGCAGAACAAATTGGGTCCAAGGCCCCTCAGTAGGTACAAAGACCTTGAGTACAGACCTTGCACAGATTTTTGCACATTCAAAGAAAACAATAAACAAGATACAGAACAGGACATTGGATTAGTTAATCTGATTTCTTATTGGAGGAAAGATTAGGGACTTTCTGAGTTAGCAGGAGGAGGAGGAGAGAGAGAGAGAGAGACAGAGACAGAGACGGAGAGAGAGACAGAGAGAAAGAGAGGAGAGAGGAGAGAGACAGAGAGAGAAACAGAGAGAGAAAGAGAGGAGAGAGAGAAAGGAGACAGAGGGAGGAGAGGAAAGAGGAGAGAGAGAGGAGAGGAAAGAGGAGAGAGGAAAGAGAAAGAGGAGAGAGAGAGAGACACAGAGAGAGAGACAGAGAGAGAGAGAAAGAGGAGAGAGAGAGAGGGAGAGACAGAGAGAGAGAGAAAGGAGACAAGAGGAGAGAAAGAGGAAAGAGAAGGAGAGAGAGAGGAGAGAGGAAAGTGAGAGAGGAGAGAGGAAAGTGAGAGGGAGAGAG
>NW_020943070.1:5498868-5506405 GCF_900497805.2 Vombatus ursinus | reverse complement strand
GGAGAGAGGAAAGTGAGAGAGGAGAGAGGAAAGTGAGAGGGAGAGAGGAAAGTGAGAGAGGAGAGAGGAAAGTGAGAGAGAGAGAGAGGAAAGTGAGAGAGAGAGAGAGAGAGAGAGAGGGGAATTCCCAGAAATCAAGTGATTTACAGAAAAACAACAAAATGGAGATTGTTCATAAAATGGAGTTCACAAGATGGAGTCAGTTTGGTTCTCACACCACCTCTGTACTCCTCATGGTGGAGATAAAGATACTAGTAGTATCTACTTCACAGGCTGGTAGTGAGGGTCAAGTAAGATAAGGAGGGAAGAGGGTGGCATTTTCTGACTCTTAAAGCCAGTATCTTTTCTAGTATTTGAAGGGTTATCACTGGCACACAAGAGGTGGCTCCTACATCCCATAGGATTATAGATTTAGGGTTAGAGGGGGTCACAGCTTCACAGCTGGCAGGGACATAAGGGGTCATCTAGTGCCAATTCTTAATTGTGCAAATCAGGCAAGGGAGTCCAGATTGGGAAAAGTCCCGCTGCTATTTAAGCAGCAGCAGACCTGGCATTTAAACACAAGTTCTCTGACTACCCAAAGCCAGTGTGTTTTCAAATATCTGGAGGGCTGTCGCACGTGAGAAGGATTGGAGTTCTGCTTGATGCTCCCCAGATAGATGGTAAACTCTTTGAGGGCAGGGACTGTCTAATCCTTGTCTTTTTATTCCACACTATTTGATTGATTGACCTCAGAGGGTAAGCCTGGGGGTAATGGGAACGTGGAGGTGGAAGAGGGGGAGAGAGGCTAGTGTTGGTTATACAATTCCAGTCCCAAAGCCCATTGGCATGGGACTTTCTCCTCATAGGTGATCAACTCCGCCTCATCCTTGCTTAGGCATGGCATTGATCTGCACCAATGAAGGGCAAGTCCCATACCAATGGGCTTTGCGGCTAGGGTTACATTCAGATGGAAGAAAAAAACATCCTAACAAAGTAGCTGTCTGGAAGCTTGGGACATAATGAGCTCTCCCATCAGTGAGAGAATTTCAAGCAAAAGCAGGATGTTCACTTACTTTTACGTTGTAGGGGGGATTTCTTGTTCAAGGTTGGACTAAATCCCGCATGGATTCCATGACTCACTATGTCAATGTGAGATGTTGTTATTATTTGCGATCTTTCAGCATCTCCGCTTCCTCATCAATTAAAGGAAAGTTTTGGACTGAGAAGCACCTTGCATGGTAGAGTAGAAGGACTCTTCTTGTCTGTCCTTTGTTCCCGAAGAAGACAGACGACAACAGGAGGGTGATGTCTTGACTTGTGAGTGAATTGGATTTAAGTGAGAAGGAACCTATGGATTTGCTGTAGGTCACTTGGGCTCGAGTCTCAGCACTACGACCTACTGTCTCTGTGCCATTGCAAACCTTTGATTGAGTGAAAATTGTGAGATACAAAGAAAGGGCAATAGCTTCTGATTTGGGCCACCTCTCATTATTCTTTTGTTCCCAGATGGGGCCATTGTCAGTTAGCTCTGTTACTCTCAACTGTCTGCCCCTCCCCAAACCAATTGCCCAACTCCTTTGCGATGCCAGCAGCAAGCCTGCAGCTGCCTCCAAATCCTCGGGCTCAGGACGGGGTGAGGGGAATAGTTGGAATGAAGCCACATTCACCAAGCAGCCAGTGCTCCGTGCCAAGCATTCGGCTCAATGAGCTTCCTTGTCACAGGCGGGATGGAGATGGGGGTGGGTAGTGGGGAGGATTCTGATTCTATCCCCTCTGCAGTCCTGCTTTCCTCAACTGACCTCCTATTTCAGCCTTTGATTGGATTCCTCATTGTGCCAAAGGCAACCCATGCTTGAAAGTGGTCACCAAGGGGCAGGGAGCTCCGGGGCACCACGGGACAAAGCAGTTTCTGATGCACACATCCTGCAGCGCAGCTGTGGCCGCCAAAGAGCTGACGCTGGCTAATAGGAGTGCTCAAGTCCCACCTGCTTTCATTTCTGCTTCTTTGTTTTAATCAAAGTTCTCTTCAAGAACCGCATATTAGTCTTATTCAGCATTTGTGCAGAATTTTGCAGAGCCAAATTGCATTTCATCCTTAGAATGTCAAAGTTGTGCCAGGATTGCTATTCCCATTTTACAACTAGGGGAGTGGAGAGATAGGGATGCATGTGAAGTCAGGGGCTGTGGGGAGCTGGGCTATTGGGACTTCTGGTCCAATATTTGCCCACTGATGTTTAGTATCGGTATTTAGTACTAGTTTGAGAGTTTAGTGAAAGGCTTGCCTGCCTGTTAGATTTAATCTTCTTGTTCCCGTCCTTTTTACTGCCCTGGGACAAACCAGCCCAACCTCATACCTATAGCCATCCCTGTGGGAGACGATTCATAAGATCTAATTGGACAATCTGTTCCCAGCATGTTGGAATGGCAAGAAGGCTGTATGCAAGAATTTTATTACAAGAAGGCACCAGGATTGGTTAAGGGGGACATGCATATGTCTCTTGAAAAAGCCTCATGTGTAAGATACTTACTTAAACCACTCTTGGTTTTTCATCTGTAAAGTGATGAGGTTAGACTAGAATCAGAGGTTCCCAAACTTATTTGGCCTACAGCCCCCTTTTAAAAAAAAAAAATTACTCAGTGCCCTGCTGGGGTTGGGTTAAGTTAACCCTTATTTATATTTAATGGCCCTCCAGTTGCACCTGAGGCTACTACTACCCTTCTGGATCATTCCAGCCCCTCTCCCCCAACTCTCCCACCCTCACCCACGCCCCTACTCTCCACTGCTGGGCAGTATCACCCACTATGGGAACCTATGGACTAGATGATCTGTGATGTAAAGGTCTCTTCCAGCTCTAAATCCCATCTATGACCAAACAGTTAAGTTTCCACTCTGTGTAAGGCATTGCACTGGCTACTGGGGCACAGTTCCCCAAATGGGCACTCAGACTCACTGGTTTGGTCTCCAGAGGCCAGCGACAACCTTCTCCCCCTGCCCCCTGCCCCGGGTTCTAGGGGTGAGTTTAAGGGGCTGGGGTTTCGAATACAATTGTTCATGAGCCCCCATCAGTGCATTCTCCACTGTTTATCAGCCATACTGAGTGGGTTTTTATTAAGGATATTTATTAAACTAGTATAGTTTAGTAAGCTATGTAGCTTACTATATATTGGGTATAGCAAGGATAGTCCTTACAAAAACATTTCTCAATCAGGATCATACTCTCTTAGTGCACAGTTAAGGTCTGTGGGTACAAGAGGTTCAAACTTAGCACATGTGACCAATGACAAATTCACAGCTCTTGATTATTGGAAGTCCTTTTCTCCCTTCCTGGAGTCCTCATGAATTTCCCCTTAGGTATTCCCTGAGGCTGGCTTTACTATATCTTTTAGTTCTTAATATAGATGCTACCATCAGACATTGCTGTTTGAAAGACACTGCTACTAATAGGAACTCCAGATCTTACTACGTTTGGAAGTTCACAAGGCCCATGAGTGGGGAGGGGAGAAAAACTTGATCCTTCCCTTCCCCCTAAGCATTTCCCTCTCATTAGTCCTTCACCTTGTTCTGGCCCATTACTTGACTGACCTGCTGCTGGAGTGCATTATTCCAAACTGACTTTCTGTGTTAAAGATAGGCTCAGAGGTGCATTTGATTTAGCTAATTACAAGGTATATATATATATATATATATATATATATATATATATATGTGTGTGTGTGTGTGTGTGTGTGTGTGTGTATGTGTGTGTGTATGCATGTATGGCATGAGCACGTGCACACACACACACACAGAGGGAGAGAGAAAGAGAGAGAGAGAGAATCATCTGTATTTATCTAATGGTCAAAGCATTATGCTTCTTCCAAATTGATGAAATATTTATTCACAACTTTGATGATTCAGTGAATAAATCTGGGGTTTTTTTTGTGTGTGTTTACATTAATTGGCATAAGGGTAAAATCCCCAACCTTTAGATAAAGATGAAATTTGTTAACCTATGTCTACAAAAAGCTTACTCCTTATGTGCAGAAATGAGACATAAATAGAGCTATGATAAATTAGGTAGTAAGTGTAAAGGAGAAGTACATGAGAAATATGATAAAGATAAGATTGTTAGGGTGGAGGGTGAGCAGAGAAGGGAATGGGAAGGGCTTCATAGAAGAGGTGGGATCTAAGCTGAGCCTTTATAGGACATGAGTTTTTTTTTTAATAATTAATTAATTTATTTTTAGTTTTCAACATTCACTTCCATAAGATTTTGAGTTTTAAATTTTCTCCCTCTCCCTCTCCTTCCTCCTCCCCAAGATGGCATGCAATCTGATATAGGCTCTAATTATACATTCATATTAAGCATATTTTCCCATTAGTCATGATATAAAGAAGAATTAGAACTAATGGGAGGAGCCATGAGAATGAAGTAATAAAACAAAACAACAAAAGAAAAGGAGAGCAAATAGTATATTTCCATCTGCACTCAGACACCATAGTTCTTTCTCTGGATGTGGATAGCATTTTCCATCACGAGTCTTTTGGAGTTGTCTTAGATTCTCGCATTGCTGAGAAGTCTATCAAAGTCAGTCATTGCACAATGTGACTGTTACTGTGTACAATGTTCTCTTGGTTCTGCTCATTTCACTCAGCATCAGTTCAGATAAGTCTTTTCAGGTTTTTCTGAAGTCCTCCTGCTCATCATTTCTTATAGCACAATAGTATTCTATTACATTCATATACCACAATTTGTTCAGCCATTCCCCAGTTGATGGGCATCCCCTCAATTTCCAATTCTTTGCCACCATACAAAGAGCTGCTATAAATATTTTTGTACATGTGGGTCATTTTCCCATTTTTATGATCTCTTTGGGATACAGTCCTAGAAGTGCTATTGCTGGGTCAAAGGGTATGCACAATTTTATAGCTCTTTGGGCATAGTTCCAAATTACTCTCCAGAATGGTTGGATCAATTCACAACGCCACCAACAAAGCATTAGTGTTCCAATTTTCCCACATTTTCTCCAACATTTATCATTGTCCTGTTTTGTCATGTTAGCCAAACTGATAGGTGTGATATGGTACCTCAGAGTCATTTTGATGTACATTTCTCTAATCAATGGTGATTTAGAGCATTTTTTCATATGACTATAGAAGGCTTTAATTTCTTTATCTGAAAACTGCCTGTTCATATTCTTTGAGCATTTATCAGTTGGGGAATGGCTTGTATTCTTATAAATTTGTCTCAGTTCTCTATATATTTTAGAAATGAGGTCTTTATCAGAGACACTGGTTGTAAAAATTCTTTCCTAGTTTTCTGCTTCCCTCCTAATCTTGGTTGCATTGGCTTTGTTGGTGCAAAAACCTTTCAATTTAATGTAAATCATCCATTTTGTATTTCATAATGTTCTCTATCTCTTGTTTGGTCATAAATTCTTCCCTTCTCCATAGATCTGAAAGGTAAACTATTCCTTGCTCTCCTAGTTTGCTTATAGTATCAGTCTTTATATCTAAATCCTGTACCCATTGTGACTTTATCATAGTATAGGGTATAAGATGTTGGTCTATGCCTAGTTTCTGCAATACTATTTTCCAGTTTTCCCAGCAGTTTTTGTTAAGTAGTGATTTCTTATCCCAGATGCTAGTCTTTGGATTTACCAAATAATAGATTACTATAGTCATTGACTGTTGTGTCTTACATACCTAACCTATTCCACTGATCCACCAAGGACACGAGTTTTCAAAAAGATGCCAAAAATGATGTCCTTTAAGCTTGAGTGAAATTGGTCTGGACTTTTGAAAGTTGGATATGAGAAAAATAGGATAAATTGCCATTTTTCTCTCTCTCTAAGAATGCTTTAGTAAAAAGGAATAATGATACAGGGGTATTGATGGGGATGGGGGGAGACATTGATTTGGAGTCAGAGGCCCTGGATTCAAACCCTGACTCTGCCACTCACTGTGTGTGTGATGTTGGGGACATCACCTAACCTCTGTGGATATGGTTCCATTTTTTCAATTTGAAAAATGAAGGGATTGGATCTTACGTGACTTCTAAGGTCCTTTCCAGCTCTAAATCTTGAAAGTGAGGCTGGTGACTTTGCACAAACCTCCCTCACTTCAATCCCATTCACTTGCATGTTATGGCATCACCTCCCTGATGTCATGGTCCTCTGTGAGAACGAGGGGCAAACAACAATAACAACAAGAAATCTCTGAGCCTATGAATATATGTGTGCATATTTGTGGGTCTCTGTGTGTATTCCAATAGCATCATAATAGTATTTAAAAACCCAACAATAAAATAATAAGACTCTGGTCAGGAAGAAATGGGGGACATATCAGTTGGCCATGTTATAAGAGTTTTATCTAGTATTTTCATCCAGTATGCTGGCTCGAAAACATCCTGCAGTAGAGTTTTTGGCAAGAAGTCATCTCAAGTTGGTTTGATCTAGTCTGTTAAAATTGGGAAGGTCCCTCTGCTTTATTCTTGACTCTGCTGTGATTCCTAATACCCTATTACTTCATTGTAAATGGGAAGGGATCATATTTTTCTGTTGCAGCCCTTTAGGATCCCCAGAGGCAGCCAGATAGATATGGAAATGAAAGATAGGGGCACAGCCATATTTTATGTTGGGAACGCAGATTTCTGTAACCCCATGGCTCTCTAGATCTTTTCTTCCATTAGCACTATTGTCTTCAAGACACACAGGAAAGGCTGTGGATTTGAAGTTTTGAATATTCCGTGTGTACTTTGAGAATGTCATTAATTCAACTGCCACTATGACATAGTATAAATGAGCTCATTAAATTTGGAGTTAAGGACCAGGGTTCAAATCCTGTATCTGCACCTTGCTTAGCCCATATGAGGCACTTAATAAAGATGCCTTGAATGAATGAATGCTACTCAGCATCTGTACGAGCTTGCTAAGACCCTTGATTACTTTGATGTTAGTTTCCTCATCTCTAAGATAAGGAGTTTGGACAAAAGGAGAAGCAGCAGGGCAATAGTGACTAGAGAATTAGAATCTTAGATTAGGTCTTAGAATCGGGAAGACTTGAGTTCTGCCTCTGCCGCATACTGACCCTGTGCCTCTACGCAAGTAAGACAAGTCACAAATGAGCAACTGGCCAAATTCTGTTCTCCAGGCAACTCTCTAAGGCTAGAGGCTGCAGGGGAGGTGGTGACCGGCTTTGATAGAGAGAGTTTCTTCTCCTAGGAGGAAGTCAAAAGCCTAGAACAAGATGACCTCCAAGGTTCTGTCCAGTTGGGGATCATTGGAACTTGTGCTCCTGGTTGGGGATCTAGTCCTGAGTCAACTTCAACAGCTGCTACTGACTGTAAATACACTCTGCAATGGGGACACCTTTCGTCTGCAGAGAGATTGACCGGGACTAAAGGGAGGATGAGGGAGACACAACATGGTCAACTGTCCATAGCATCTTGGGTTGGGAACTTGTTAGCTTCCATTTCTCTCTCTCTCTCTTTCCTTCTTCCTTCCTTCCTTCCTTCCTTCCTTCCTTCCTTCCTTCCTTCCTTCCTTCCTTCCTTCCTTCCTTCCTTCCTTCCTT
>NW_020943070.1:5498732-5498858 GCF_900497805.2 Vombatus ursinus | reverse complement strand
CTTCCTTCCTTCCTTCCTTCCTTCCTTCCTTCCTTCCTTCCTTCCTTTCTTCCTTTCTTCCTTTCTTTCTTCCTTCCTCCTTCCTTCATTCCTTCCTTTCTTCCTTCCCTTCTTCCTTCCTTCCTT
>NW_020943070.1:5451628-5498332 GCF_900497805.2 Vombatus ursinus | reverse complement strand
TTCTTTCTTTCTTTCTTTCTTTCTTTCTTTCTTTCTTTCTTTCTTTCCTTCTTTCTTTCTTTCTTTCTTTCTTCCTTCCTTCCTTCCTTCCTTCCTTTCTCTTTCTTTCTTCCTTCCTTCCTTCCATTTTTTTAGCTTCCTTTTTTGAGGCATCTTTAGAACCTATTCTCCATGAATGACAGTTTCCTATAGTACCTTATTCTTAAACTCATTTAACAGAACAGAATAAGGAGTTTATTTTGCCACTACTAAAATTTCCTATCAGTGGGTGTAGTGGGTGTAGCAGCTTCTCTGCTTCAGTTGCAATCCGTATGTGAGCACAATACCAAGATAACAAGCAATATTTGCCAAAATTGGTCTGACGCCCTGTGCCTCCATCTCTGGAGGACATTCCCAGGGCAGGTTTGCTATGTTCAAACTGCTCTTGGGTTGGTTCAGCATAGAACCCGAGGGCCAAGTAAAGAACAGGTGAGATGCCATTCGCTATAAACTATGAAATTTCTGCATTGTTACCATCTGGAAGGTTCACTGAGCTATTGGGCTCTGGAGACATGAGTTCTAGAACCAGCTTTTCTGTTGAGTAAGGAATTACTTTCTCCAAGTCATTTCATTTGTCTTGGTTTCTTAATCTGTAAAGGCATTGGATTAACATTTTGCCTTACCTGCCTTACAAGCTTGTCAGGAAGACCACATTTATTTAATTTCATTCAATAGATATGTATTGCTTGTGGTGGGAACTTGAGTGTTTATTCAATGGAATGGAGTCTGTATTATACGCAAGGCTCAGTGAAAGATATTATGTGTGTGTGTGTGTGTGTGTGTGTGTGTGTGTGTCTGTTGGATTTGATGGGGGAAAGGGGAATATATTACAAATTAGAGTAAGGCAGTAACTCCATGATTGATGAAGCTTATCATTTATTAGAGTATGTGAGATATATACAAATTGCTATTACACAAAGTATTATATGAACATGTAATAAGAGAAGTATAAAGTCCAAAGATAGTTTGGAGAAGGGAAAGGTCGATCAGGGACAGCTCCATGGAGGAGGTGGCATTTGACCTGAGCCTCAGTGATGGGTAGGAATTGTATGGGCACAGTTGGGGAGCTGGAGAGGGCCTTTCAGGTAGAAATGACACAGTAATCAAAGACGTGGGAAGTGGAAAACCACAGGGCATATTGTTCTTGAAATAGCAAGTTTGGCTGGAGCAGAGCCTATGAAGGGGAGTAGGCAGGAGGTAAGGTAAGAAACACAGGTTGAAGTCAAAGAATGGAAAGTGTTGAATGACAAGGGAAGGAAGGTCAGTATTTGTGGAAAAGTATTAAGAACTCTAACATAAGGTGTCACTATGCTAGCCCATCTAATCCTCACCATAACTATGTATGTGGGAAATGTAGCCCAGAAGGAAGAAATGTTATGCTCAGATTTGCCTAGAAAGTCTCCCATTTTGTAAAATGACCTACATTGAAAATGTGAGGGAAAACTTTTGCAACAAGAATAATCTAACTCCATTGTATCTAAGTACACACTCAGGACCAGTTCTGAGAACTGTAGCTGCCCCTCTCCCTCCATGACTGTTGCAACCCCAAAAATTTTGAAATAAGGAGAATGTGAAACCTCATCCACTCGATAACTGAATGAGTGATTATCAAAATGAGACAGAAGGACAGGCTGGAGATAAATCCATTCTCCTGTCCCTTTGCTGTCCCATAACTATTTTGTAGTGGAGATAGAATAGCACTTTTTTGGCCTAAATAAAAGGGTGTGTATATGTGTGTGTGTGTGTGTATGTGTGTGTGTGTGTGTGTATGCGCACTAGGCAAAGCTGGGGAATTGGAGAGGGTATATATCACATACAGGGGGGAGGGGGGCCATGTTTTCTAGTTCTTTCTCTTCCTCCTGAACCTGCCCAGCCCCTGTGGTTTGCATGGAACATGTGAGTTGTTAAAGGGAGGAGGAGAGGTTGAAAGCAAATTCTTCACCATAACTTTACTCAGCTTTGTAGTTTAGCTAAATAGAATCTTGGAGAAAGGTTTGCTTGGACTAGGGACGTGGTAAGAATTAAGAAGAATTTTGTGACATTTGTTCAGATGGCTTAGACAGGAAGGAAGGTAGGAAGAGTAGCAGAGAAGTCAGTTGGGTACTGGTGCCGGGTCTGTATCACCACGCAGTTAGGTAACTCCTGAAAGTGATGACCACTCCCCCAAGGGAAAAGAAGCTGCTCCCCAGTTCAAAGCCAGCAGATGGAAGGAAAGAGCAGAAGCAGCATCAGCGGTAAAGCAGTGAAACCTTGCTGAGCGCGACAGTGCAGTTCAGCGAACAGAGCAACAGAGGTCGCTGGCTCATCAGAGCTGTGAAGCTTACCCTATGACTTCACTAGAGGACCCTCAGCAGCTGTGCAGTAAGGGAGGTGTGGGTTACCCTAGCCACACAGATTCTCTGGTCATACATGTTTCCTATATGTTTGCACCTTCATATGTGTTCCCTGTATGTAATCCCCCCTCAACCTCCTACCCTGGTGCTGTAGGAGAGAAAAGCCCTTTGTGTATGAGGGCAATCTTTCTGTTCATTTATTTTAATATGCTATTTAATTAAATGTCTTTTGTTTTGCACTAATGTGTCCTTAGGTTGGTTGGTAAAAAAGAAACACAATGGTGGGGGCCCACAAGCCAAGGGCTTGAGTAGATGTTGATCCACACCTTTAATATGTTTTGAACTTGGGGTAGTGTTCAGAAGACCCATGTATGAAGAGGCTCTGTTTTAAATATCTTCATTAATTTTGCTTATAGTTCAGTCATTAGGCAGACATTTACTAAGTCTAATCATATGTAAGGACTTTGGTTGGAATCTGTTGGGGATAAAACATGAATGAAATAATTGCTGCCCTTTACGAGTTCACACTTGAATACAGAGGAAATATGAATGTACACAAGTATCATTGCCTCTTTAGAAATTGCAAAAAGACAGGTTTAGGCTTAATGTCAAGAAAAACTTCTAACACTGAGAGGTGCCTGAAAGTGGAATGGGCTGCCTCTGGAGGTGGTGGGCTCTGCCTCTTCAAGAGGAGGCTGGACAAATACTCTTTGGTTATGTTATGCTGGACATGCGTTCCTTTCATGTGTAGTTTGGACTGGAGGACCTCTAGGGTTCATTCTAGTCCTCAAATTCTGTGATCCTATGAAGTAGCCACAAGACCGTATGAGGTAGTAAGTGTTACTGTCTGGATTGAAAAAGGTACTGCAGGTCTTCTGAGCAGGGAGAAATCACTTCCATTTGGGGGGAGGCAGGAAAACCTTCCAGGTGGCATTGCACTCTTGATGGATAGGATTTTAAGGGGTGAAAACGGCAGAGTTGGGAATGCATGATCATTCAGTTATTTTATTAGACAATAAATGCGAAAGTCAATGGAGCAAGAAATAGAATCTAGGAAAGTATTTTATTATTTCCATTATATCTACATCTCAGTCTCACACACAAAGGCTTCTAACACCTCTGTCTTACCTCTCTTAAATTACCCAATTATTGAAATGGAAAGCCTCTTATTCCTAGGAGTTTGGCAAAGTGTCTCCTTTGTGTGCAGCAAACACTACTTAAAAATATGTGTTCGGTTGGTGTTCACTCAAAATGAATGGGTGCATTTTGCTCACTCTGCTGAGTAACCAGTGTTGCTTAAATAAAAGACATTTCCTAAGCATGGCGTGAATTGTATCAAGACTTGGGCGAAATGCAATGTTTGAAAAGCTCATTTGGGTGTTGCTATAAGCTCTGAGAAGGCTGCCTCAGAATGGGGAACGATGGGTAGGAGATTCAGGGGGCCAGCTCTGGGTTTAATATGGAGAAGGGCCTCCTGGATGCTTCAGGGGTATCAAGGGGTAGTGTGGACTGTTTGGGAAGGTAATGGCTTCCCTGCAGTCTTCGAGCAGGGCGGGATAACCCCTTTTCAGTTGTATTGTAGAAGAGATTTATAATCAGGTATAGCTTTGGACTAGATGGCCTTTCAGCTAGGATATTCCATTTCTTTCTATGCCCCTCCACCCCAACTCATGATGGACACACAGTTGCACCTTCTGAGTTTGTCCCCCATGCTGCCAGGAAACCATGCAAGATTAAGAGTTGGAAGGGAACATCTAGTCTATCCTTTATGCGGCTGAGGACCCCCTCCACAATAGTTATTCAGTCTTGGCTTGAAGAGTTCCATGGTGTGTGTTGGGGGAGGAACCCACTGTTTCCCAAAGCAGCCAATCTCATTTCTTTGGAGTTTGGAAATTTTTGTTTTATATTGAGCTAAAATCTAATTCTCTGCAATTTCTGTATATTGCTGGCACAAGGGTAGAACTCTGGATTTGGAGTCAGGAAAAATTGAGTTGGAATCCTGCCTCAGACACTCATGAACTTTGTGACCCTGAATAGGTCACTGAATATATTCTCTGAGCCTTAGTTTCTTCATCTGTAAAATGGGGAAAAAGAACACTCGCTTCCTAGGACTGTTAGAAGATTCAAAGGAGATCATGTATATAAAGTGCTCTGTAAACCTGTGAGCTCCTAATTATCATAGCTCCTAACTCTGTCCTCTGGAGACAATCAGAACAGATCTAATCCAGGGGTTCTCAACTTTTCTTGTGTCCTGGACTCATTGGGCAGTTAGTCTGGTGACACCTATGGATTCCTTCTCAGAATCATGTTTTTAAATACATAAAATAAAGTAGACAAGATTACAAAGGAAGCCAATTATGGTGAAATGCAGTTGTTAACATACTTAAAAATCCAAAGAGGTTTACAGACCCCAGGTGAAGAACTAACTATCTAATCCTACTCTATATGAAAGCTTTACATATACTGAAAGATGGCTATTCAGTATGGCTCCACCCTGCCTTCCCCACTCCAATCTTCTCTTCCTGGATAAACATCTCTAGTTCTTTAAATGGATTCTTGTAAGAAACCTTTTGCCATTCTCATAGATTGAGGCACAATTCTGGAGAGAATCAGATGAGAGCTTAAGGAATCAATACATTATTCTGTAAGCAAGAGATAATGATGGTTGTGGGGTAGAAAATGTCATAATCAGAGCTTTGCTTTACCAAAACACTTGGGGCAGATGTTTTGTGGATCTGTAGATCTGTAGATCTGTAGGCTGGATTGTCATGGTGGGAATTTTGAGGTGGGCAGATGAGCTGGGAGGCTTCAGCCTGCAGGTGTAATAGGATACGGGCCTGGGGTAGCAGTCGATACAGATTTCTACTGGGCTACTCTCTCAGGCTGTTAAAATAATGTTGAAATATTTTAATGACTATGATATTAATGAGAGGTGGTATGGTGTAATGGATAGACAACTGACCGGGGAGTCAGGAAGATCTGGCTTCAGTTGCTGTCTCTGTTACATCCTGGCTGTGTGGTCCTGGGCTGGTTATTTCACCTCCTCAGTGCCCCAAGGGACCCTCTAAGACTTGGGTTGCAGAATGGGTGACCATCTGCCTTGGTAAAGAGAATCCCAATACCAATGAATTCAAAGGTCTGATTAAAAAAAAAAAGTTCACATTTGGAATAGCACTTTCCTCAGCTACAAAAAGATGTACACCCAATGTCTCAGGTGATGCTTCTAGCATCCTGTGAGGTAGGTAGGGTATTATCTCCATTTTGCAGATGAGGCTGGATATTGAATCTTCTCAGGACAGTCCAGCCTCCCTTTGGAGGCCACAAGAATGTTAATAAAGCATAATTCTGATGAGACCCCCCCTCGCTTGAAAACCAACGTAGAGCTGTTGAAGTTCACACACAGGGAGTGGAGAATGACACCCAGACCTCCTGGCATCGAGGCCAATCTGTTCACCACTGTTCCACATCATCTCAACTGCGGTCTTCATATATGGAAGCTCAGAATATCGACCCAGTGATCTTGATGTGAACACACCAACACAGAGATTAGCTCAGTAAGAAAAGCAGCTCTTGTTCAGGGAGAATGGCTTCTGGTCCCTGTGACTAGCCATCGTTAGCGCTCTCAAGGTGCGTTGCTGTTCCCTGACTGGACTAGAGCTGGGATTTCCCCTGCCTCCGCTTTGGCTGCTTTACCCTTGACCGTGGAACTAGCATCTCTTACAGCCCAGCTGATGGGGAACAGCAGACGGATTTGGGAACAGTGGGGTACATTGGGAAGAGTCCTGAATTTGGCACCACAAGACCCAAGAGCAGATCCCAGCTCTGTTCTTGCTCCCCATGAGACCCGGAGAAAGTAATTTCCCCTCTCTGGGCCTCAGTTTCCTCAACTGTAAAATGAAACTCTGAGGACTTCTTTGAAGGCAGGGACCATATCTTGTCCATCTTGTTTTTCTTCCATTACCTAGGTGGTCTCTGAGGCTCACCCTTCCAACTCCAGCCTAGGGTCCCATGATACAGCTACTGCAGCGTTGACAGGACGCTTGTATCCTGAGTGCTGCCGAGGTCACAGAGCACTCTGCTGAGAAGGTGCCATGGTCAGGGGTGTACTCGGGTTAAATTCATTCTGAAACCACCAAAGTCATCTTTCCCAAGTAGGCTGATCTAAAACTTAGATGTGAGGGGCAGCTAGGTGGTGCAGTGGATAGAGCATCGGCCCTGAAGTCAGAAGGACCTGAGTTCAAATCTAGCCTCAGACCAAACACTTGATACTTACTAGCTGTGTGACCCTGGGCAAGTCACTTAACCCCAATTGCCTAAAAAAAAAAAATTTAAAACTTAGACATGGTCCATTTCAAATGGGGAACCTTATACTAGGAAATGATTTTAGTAATTGCTTTCTTTTCTTTTTCTTTTCTTTTTTTTTTTGGCAATTGGGGTTAAGTGACTTTCCCAGGGTCACACAGCTAGTAAGTGTCAAGTGTTTGGTCTGAGGCCGGATTTGAACTCAAGTCCTCCTGACTTCAGGGCCGGTGCTCTATCCACTGTGCCATCTAGCTGCCCCTAGTAATTGCTTTCTTAAGGAACTCTATCATCAAGTGGGGTTTTCATAACACAATAGTTTGTTAAAGCTTTGTTGTCATGCTTTGGGGGTACTGTATTCTGATCATTTTGGGGGGCAGGGCATAGAGCACTGGGCTTGGAATCAGAAGACTCCTCTTCCTGAGTTCAAATCAGATCTCAGACATTTACTAGCTGTGTGACTCTGGACAAGTCACTTCACTGTTTGCCTCAGTTTCCTCATCTGCAAAATGAACTGGAGAAGAAAATGGCAAGCCGCTCCAGTATCTCTGCTGAGAAAAATCCCAAATGAGGTCACAAAGAGTCAAACACAACTGAAATGATCCAAAAACAAAAATTCTGATCATGTTCCTTCCATTCTTGAAAACCGTTAGCATCTCCCTATTGCCTGAATAAAAATTTGAATTCTTTAGTCTGGAATTCCTGGCTGTTTGTGATTGGATTCCATTTGATTTCTCCAGACCTATGTAATAGCTAACACAACACAACATAACATAACACAACACAGCACAGCACAACACAACATAACACAACACAACACAATATAACATAACACAGCACAGCACAACACAACATAATCCAACATAACACAACACACCATAACACAATGTAACTCATACTATTTCCCCTCACACTCTGTACTATTTACTGTCCCTCCGACCCTCCAAGCCTGTCCGTCCTCTGGGCCTTGCTGGTGTCGTGCTCCAGAGGTATGCTGGAGCCAGTTCTAACCAGCTTATAAGAACTGATTATTAAACTTTCAGTGTGAGCATTTATATCTTGGAAATTGGCAAAGGCTGTGAATCAGAACTTGCTTGTCTTGTTCGTTGTTTAGAACTGAGAGGGTTGGAGAAAAAGGTTCTAATGCAGATTAAATTTCAAAGCATGGGTACTTTTTTTTTCCTTCATAGGGCTGGCTGTTAAATATTTACTGCCATATCCCTGTCCCATCCCTTTTCCCTATCTCTGCCTGCTGAAATTCTACTCATCTTTCAAGGTTCTAGTGAACTACCACTTCCTCCACGAAGTTTTCCCAGATCCTCACAACTGGTAATGGTCTCACTGTCGCCTTTGTGCTTAGTCATTTCATAAACTAGGCATATATGAAGTTGCATTATATACAACACATGCCCACAGATACACTTAAAGCAGAAGTATTATATTTTATCTATGGACATGTCTCATCCCCACTGAATTGCAAACTCTGAGGACTTCTTTGAAGGCAGAGACCATATCTTGTCCATCTTGTTTCTCCTCCATTACCTAGAACATAATGGAAACTTAATGAACGCTCAATTAAGGTACATTTTGTACCTCTCGCTGTGGAGCCAAGATAGGGCCAGTTTCTGGCGCGCTGGCCTGTTTTTCTAAGTTGGCAAAATGAAATCTGAAGAGGATGTGTCCAGAGCTCTCCTTCCCTTGCAGTGAGGATGTGGGTCTTCTCAGGGTTGATTTATAGAAGTGGCATCGCGGTTGATTTTGAATAGCATGGGGTTCGTGTGATGAGCGATTTAGCAGATCTTCAAATGAATGATGAAGCAGGCACTACTTAATTTTGGAGCTGCCCCCAGCAAGAGGCAGCTCAGTGATGTATACATTGAGATGGGGAAGGAGTGAGACTAGAGTAGATGCTATAGGCAGTTCTTTCCCTTTCATGCCCGTGGACATCTGTTGCATGTTATTTTTGTTTCTGGGTAAATGGGTTGGTGCTGTGATTTACTTAGATTAAATACTTGGACTGGAGTGTCTCATATATTTCCCCATCAACTTCACGATGCAGCAGATTTAGTTTCAGTCTGGGATGCCAGATTGAATTAAATGCTTTTTTAAAGCCTGAAATCTGACAAAAACCTTTCCCTCGCCAGCGCTTTCAGCCTATTCCTTTAATGAGCATCTGCAGAATAATGGTGTGGTCTGTGCTTTATTTTCTAGAAAGGAATCCAATTTGGTTTTTGGGGATGATGTCATAATTGGTCAGATAATAGATTATACTTTAAGTGAGCATAATGCTGAATGACTGCTTCTAATACTGCAAACTCAGGAGGAGCCTAGCATTGTGGGTCTCCTGTGCCACAGGGTGGGCACGTGCATCAGCTGATGAAGTGGGCTAATCCCTCTTTTCTGGGGCACCTTTCATCTCATCAGCATCTCTTTGTACTTTGGGTATTTTCTTTGATCTCTTCTTGGGACCACACTCTTTCCTGAGCTGGAGGATCTGGACCCCTCCTTCATTTCTGTCACTTTGTGCTTACAGAAAAGGAGACTAAGAGACAGGATGACATAGCCGATGGTGGTGTGGAATGATCAGAGTGAGCTCCCTGTCCCTTTGAGGGCCTGGTGGAGAGTGATGAACAGACCACATTCTTCTAGATGAAATTTCATTTTTCCTGAAACAGAGTCCAAGCGTGGTGGGTTGGGACACGTGCCTCTAAGTAGGCATACTCATTTCCCATGAGTTTATCCATAGGAAGGCTTTGGAGACAGGTTTTATTTGCAGAATGGTGATGCCAGGAGAACATCGTACACAGAAACAGCAATATTGTATGACGATCAACTGTGAATGACTTAGCTATTCTCAGCAATATGATGTTCCAAGACAACTTGATGAAAAATGTTGATCCACCTCCAGAGAAAGACCTGATGAAGTCTGAATGCAGATCAAAGTATACTTTTTTAAACTTTTTTTTTTCTTGGTTTTGTTTTGGTCTATGTTTTCCTTTACAACATGACTAATACGGAAATATGTTTCGGCATGACCAAACACGTATAACCAATATCAAATTGCTTGCTTCTCAATGAAGGAGGATAGGAGGGAAGGAGGGAGAGAATTTGGAATAACAAGTGTCAAAAATTGTTTTTACACGTAACTAAAAAATATTTTAAAAAAGGACTGTGTTTCCAGGATATATATGGATGACTAGGGAAGGTGCTAGCATGCCAGCACTATGCCTCATAATCCTATGGCATGAGTGTGGGCTCAGTGTTTCACCATGTGGTGCTCATCCTCCACCTCCACACACACACTCTGTTCTAAGCGTGCTTCCTCCTCACAGACCTAATTACTTTTCTCCCCAGATGGATCCAATCATTTTTATGAGCTCCCTAGAAAAGACACCAGGGTCTACTCAGTATAATTTGATTCTCATCACTGGCTGACTTCAAAAAAATCCAGTGAAATAGTGGAGCTTGGTCCAGTGGAAAACAGAGCCTGCACTTAATACTAGCTGTGTGACCCTGGGCAAGTCACTTAACCCCATTGCCTAGCCAAAAGAAAAAAAAAATGAAAACAGAGAACCTGGAAAGAAGTATCTTAGGCCCCAAAGTGAATGATGAAAATTTGTAACAAAAAAGCAAGGACATAGATGGCTGAGGGTCATAGAGACATTGGCCGTACATAATGACACAATCTTCAAGTTAATTGCATTTATTTTGGAAAAATTATGGAGAAACAGGTAGGTAAGAATGATAAAAATCAAGAGTAGACAGAGTAAATGTGGTGGTGATGAAGGCAGTTGTATGTGTGAAATTTTAAAATTTGTAATAACGCAGAATGTTAAAAAAAAGACAGCTAATCACTGCAGACAATGGAATCATGGTTTTATTAACAGTGAATCAATCTGGTGGGAATGCTGATTGAATTAGCAGATGAAGAAAAACAGCAGATGTCATACTTAGACAACAGTAAATCAGTGGTGATGACAGTAGCTTGGATTCTTATTAACAAAGCTGATTTAAAACCGCCTTTCTGAAAGTTTATATGCCTGCTCAGCCGGGTAGGAACTACGGGTATAATAGGATTGAGGATTAAGCTCAGCCTTATCTATTTACAGACGAACCAGGAGAAGCCATGTGGTCACCAAACACGTATCTTGCTTTAACTTAGAATTCTCGTGGATCAGCATCAATTTTGTTCCCTGGCAATAGGGAGCCATCCATGCTAGTGAGTAGCCCGAAAAGCAGATGGACACAAGTTAATCCATTCGTGGTCTTAGGGTCGTTTCTAATTTTTGCTGCTGATGACTCCTCCTTGACTGATGGGAGCTTTTGCTGTGTCCAACCCAACGCAGATGGGCCTCTGCCTGCAGGGTGTTAAAGAATCCTGCGTCTGGACAACAGCGCAGAGAGTGTGGGTGGGAGCCCCAGGACACGGAACTCAAGGAGGGCCTGTCTTGGTTGGCATTTGGACCTAAGGAAAGAGCTGCTCTGTGCTGATGTATGATGAAGAAGCAGGGAGAAAATTGAGTGTGTCTGTCTAATCTCGAGGGAGGAAAAAAATTACTCTGTTCACATGTTGCCATGGCCAAGAGAACTGCTCTCTCCTCCACCAGCCAGCCTCTAGAAAGTCACCTCCATACTCCACTTGGAGCACTCCCTAATTCACAAATGCTTTCTATTTGTTCACTTGTGATCCAGACAAAATAAAAAAGGTTTTTTTCCTTTATTTACATAAGGGTTTAAGTGACTTGGTACAAAAGAGGAACCGGAGGATTGTAAGTCAGAAGACCTGGGTGCAAATCCTGGTTCTGGGACCAAACCCCTATGTGAATCTGGGCAAGTCACTTGACCCCTGGGGCTTCAGGTTCCCTATCTGTGAAACGGGGATGCTGATCCCCATATGCCCAGGCTCTGTGGACTGCAAAGCAATATGGAAATGGGATCCAGGGTGCCTGGAGAAGAAGGGGAGGGAACCCATGCACAGACTTGCTGAGGAAGTGTGGCGAAAACAACAGGGAGCAGAACGGAGGACGGAGAGGGAAGAGAAACCTCTCGACTTCAGCGAGAAAAGAAGCCAAGTTTTCCACCTCCCTGTCAGAAAACACTCTGGGCTGACGAGGCAGAGCTGTGCTAGGCCCTGTGCAAAAAATTGCGGAGATGGGATTAAGGAGCTAATTACATAGCATTGTGCTAGAGGAGACAACATGATCAGTCTATCCTTATATGAGTGGGTGCGCCGGGGAGGTACCAGGCACGGTGCCAAGAGGGCAGAGCTGGGATCACAGGAGGAAAATGAGAAGTGCTTCAGGGAGGTTCAGGCAGGGGCTACTGGAAAGGCATTTCATACTGGGCACAAATTGGGACAAACACCGGACTGGATGCAGGGCCAGGGGCAGAGATGGCACTTGGGGGGAACCGGCCTCCGCTGGTCCCTGAGCTCTGAGACCTCACGCCCAATCTGGTGGGACACAGTGGGGAGGGTGCTCCTGGGAAGACGGCATGTCACCTGCAGAGTGGATCCTCAGAGGAGGCCTCTGAAGAGAACCCCACCTCCCCAGAGAAGCAGAGAACAGCTGAGTCAAAGGTGACGTGATTAGGTAAAATGGTGGCTCAGAGAGCGTTGGATTGGAGACAGGCACGAGGTGGGACGATGGCTCCAAGCCTGAGGAGGACCCGGTGCTCGGGCACGCTGCCCCAAACAGGGATGTGCCAGGTCCTGGATCTGGACAGAGGGGGCATCGTGCCCCCGTGTTCCACCTTTCCTCCTCCTCCACACTGCTTTGGTCCTATCGCTCACAATGGTCTGAGCGAGTCTTTGGCAGCTGGAAGCCTGTGGAAGGGGCTGGTTCCCCCAGGCTCGGAAGGACTTGGGTAAAGGTCCCTGCCCGAGTCTCTTATAGGTCAGAGATCTTCCTTAATGCTGGTGGCATGCTGGGATGGGTGAACTGGAATCCCGGGGTCTCCCGGCTTCTGGTCAAGTGGCTGTTCACCAACAGCGCTGTAGTCCTCCATGAGACCACTTTCGATCCCGTGGCGCCTCAGTCTCTCATTTGCCACGAGCCCTTGCATGTTCATGTACCCATGCTGGCAGAAGGGGGGCAGCTTCTGGCGTGTTAGAGCGAACAGGAAACAGGACTCTGTCCAAAAATAACAGCGAGAAAGGACTCCCATGGGTTAATGTCTTATGAACTGCCTTATGAACAGGTAAGGAAAGCGAGTCACCTTGACTGTATACGTAAGTATTGGTATTTCACTGTGTAGGAAGGTGAAATTTAGGGTCACCCTATTAGATCCCAGGCCTCTCAGCCACTTGGGTTTAAAGAATAAAAAGGCTGGGGGGAAAAAATCCCATGAGCTAAAATTCACTATAAAAACAGCTCAGCTCCTAAAACATGGGGCCTGGGTTGTGTGTTTTGCATAGCACCGCACACACAATGGAAGAGCTTGGTAAGTGTGAAGGGACCCTTTGGCTTTCCCAAGCCGGGCGTGGAGCAGTGGGTGGGGGCCCGCATCTCAGTCTGAGCTCAGGTGGCAGCTACCACAGAGGGTGATGTGCAGTCCTGAGGCCTTGTGGTGTGGAAAGGCATTGGAGCAGGCAGGCAGGAAGGAAGGTGAGGAAGTGGGGAGGAGAAACCAGCAGCAAAGACGCCAGACTGCGCGTCTGAGCAGTCCCTGAGCTGCCACAGAGGCCCCACGCGTGCCCGCAGTTACCTGCGTAGAAGCTTCGAAGGTCGCTATTCAGACAGTTTTCCAAGAAACGCCTCAGAGGGAGGATGTGGGCCATGGGCGCGGTCCAGTCTGTGAGGAAATCCTCCACGATGTGGTGGATGGCGACTGGCCGAGGCAGGGGCCAGCCTGGGGCCCGGGACGCCATCTCCTTCTCTGGGGGGGAGAAACAGAGCCTGTTAGAGGCGAGACCAAGAGCTGCCCACTGCAGCCTGGGAGGGGAGCTGAGGGCTGGCAGGCCTCCTCTCCCAGGCAGCACAGACGGCCTGACCAGGGCCCCTCAATTCCTGCCTGCTGCAATTTCAGCGGCTGGCCAGCTGTGTTGATAGGCCAGTATCACCGGTTCAGTGCTCTCCTGATGGACACAGGACACAGGTGACCTGAGATGCGGCTGTGTCTCACACCATCGTGGGCAGCGTCTGCTTTTGCAATCCCAGAACCTCAGAGTTGTGGGGATCTTGGGGATCCCCTGGTCTAACACTCAACCACTGAGGCAGCCCCATAAAGTACACAGAGAGGTGGGCTTGGAGTCAGGAAGACCCGATACTCAGATGTTTCCTAACTGTGTGACTCTGGGCAAGTCACATCACCTCCTCTAGACCTCAGTTTGCTCATCTGTAAAATGAGAGTGATAACAGCACCTGCTCCATAGGGCTGTTTGGGGCAGGGAATCCAGTGAAACGATGTGTGCATACGACCTCTGCTGGGCCGTGTCCAGCGCGGGGCAACACGTGCATATGGGAGTATGCCCACGCAGGCCTCCTCTTCTTTTAGCAATTATTAAGAAATAACATTCTGTTGGTGCCTTGGTCTAGTTCCCTAATGGCCCTGTCTCTCTGGGTGTCTGGACGGTGGTGGCTCTGTAAAGGGTTCAGATATCCTGGCCTCCCCTTAGGGGACCGTCATACCCCCTCGTGCCTGTCTCCAATCCAACGCTCTCTGAGCCACCATTTTACCTAATCACGTCACCTTTGACTCAGCTGTTCTCTCCTTCTCTGGGGAGGTGGGGTTCTCTTCAGAGGCCTCCTCTGAGGATCCACTCTGCAGGTGACATGCCGTCCTCCCAGGAGCACCCTCCCCACTGTGTCCCACCAGATTAGGCATGAGGTCTTAGATTACTACTGCCTGGGATGGGAATGGGGAAGGGCCCGACTCACCGGTGGGGAGGCAGTGATAGTAGTAGATGACCGGGTGAAGGAAGTTGGACTGCCAGGCATCTTCCACGTCCCCCACAGCCCGGTCGTAATAGAAGACGTCCTTGTCTGGTCCAGAGAAGTTCTTGCCGTATTCCATCGTGACAACAAAGAGCCCGTGCTGAGCTTCCCGCCCAGTGAGGGTCTCCAGCTCGGCCAGCATCTTGATGGGGTATTCCTCCAGGTACTCGAAGCCTGTGGCCTTCCTAGGGAAATGCAAGGGGGGGAGACCTGTCTCTGCCAGGGCAGTGGGGTGTCCAGAGGGCCTGAACCTTATGTTTTGTGTCATGATTGAAGCCAGACCCCAAGTGACATGGGGGACAGAGTCGGAAAAAACCACCACCAAAATATAAAATTGCATAACCAGCGCTATTAAATTGATGGAAAACTGGGGGGTAGGGACTGGTGACCAGAAGGCTACAACCTTATTGTATTTATGCACAAGCCATGTGATAGAATTAAGAGCTGAGTTCAAACATGGACTCGTCCACAAAAGAGGGTACCCGGGGAATGAGGGCATGGTGGTGCAGAACGAGATGGAGCAGGAAGGTCTTAAAGATAAAGTGTCTGGACGCCTAGTGGAGCGATCTCCAGCTTTGTCCCCTCTGAGGCTCAATGGATAGTACCAGACTGAGCAGGAAGCCAGCCCTCTCTGGGCTGCACTGCGACAGGACCGGGGATTGGGTTGTCTCATGGAAAGTACTCTACCTTCCTAAACACTGCTGTTACAGAATGAAGGAGGTTTTTAAACACCAGGACAGTGAGAGAAATGGATGTGAGCTACCGCGGGTTTGGGGAAGGCTAGGCACTGATGACTTACTCCTTCAGAAGGACTACATCCGCCAGCACGCTGAACATCTGGTATAAGCCCGAGGCCTCATTCACTCGACGGATGATGGTGTTGGTGAGCTGTGTGATGGGGTACACGGGGGAAGGCCAGGGGTTGCCGTGATGGCGATGCTCTAATAATCGGTGAACTGCTCGGGCTGAATTGGAGACAGAAGGGAGCCCTGTAAATCAGGAGTGGGCGGGAACCAGCTAGAACAGGCTTCAGAGAGTCGATGGTTAAACATTCAGTGGGAGTATTTACTCCTTGGAAATCAGCAAATGTCACAAGTCAGGGTTTGGTTTGTTTTGCTGACTGTTTAGACATAAAGAGATGGAGAAAACGTCAAGACTGCAGACGACATGTAAAAGTACACACCCCTAGGGTAAATGAAAACACGCTATTTGATTTTCTCAAGCAGGAGACCTATGAAGGCATCAGCAGCTTTTACTGAGCATCCATCACGCGTCTTACCTGGTCCTACAAGCCAGGGTGCGCTGGGCAGGTGGAGAGAGAGCTGGCGGAAGGCCTCCCAAGCACAGTCTTATCAAAGAGCCGGCGCATCCCAAGCCAAGCTCACCATATTTCTCCCACACTCACTAAGCTCCCCCTTCCCCATTCTCCCTTTCCCTCAATGCTACCACTCTTCTTCCAGGCATCAGCTTTGACATCTTTCCTCTACCATCTATGTCCAATCTGTCACTAAGTTCTGTCAATTTTTCCTTTAAAATATCAGGCGGATTTTTTTCCCATTTCATTTAAATATAATTTTATCGCTATCTTTTGTTTCTCTATAGCTTGGGCTTCCCCTTGTATCCCTTTCTCCTTCCTTCACCAGAAGTCACCACTTGTAATGAAAAATTTTCCAAAAAGAAAGAAAAAAGGAAAAAAGATTCTCCCTTCTTCCTTCCTAATACGGCCACTCCCCCGCTCAGGCCTCATGCGGTGACTGTCCCTGCCTCCCTGCCTCCCGTATCTGCCTCTATTCCTCCTTCACACGTCCGTCCCTTACACGCTGGGTCTCCTGCATTCACACATCAAGCAGCTGTGCTTCCCTGCCCCCCGCGGAATCGTGTTCATTCAGTCTCCATCTGTTTGCCCAGGGTCTGTCCAAAAGCATCTCCCACCACTTGCTGGAACTTTCCCCAGAGTCGGGTTGTGCTCATTTGTGCCCCTGGACCTTTGGTCGCTCAGTCCTCCCAATATACCGTCGCTGCTCTTCACGGCCGCCAGTCCTTTAAGACCCAGCTCGAGTCTCGCCTGCGCTGGGAAGCCTTGTAGACAATGGGGTGGCCTCAGAGATCATCCAGGACCACTCCTCATTTCAGAGAGGCACAGAGAGGTGTATGCACCTCTTTCACGGTTGCATGGGGGGGAATTTGAATTCAGCTTCTCTGGTTTCAAGTCACTTTCTCCCACGGCTGGGCCAGACTGCCATGGAAAGCTCAGAGGCTCCCACCTCTCACCCGTTATAGCCCCTTGTATCTGGAGCACAGATGTTAGCATTTGTTTCTTCACTACGCGTTTCATCATCACCCCTACTAGATTAAGAAGCAACTTGGGCAAAGGATCACGGGATCACACATTTTAGACATGAAAGGCAACTTAGAGACCCCGGAGACCAACCTCTTCATTTACAAACAGGGAAATTGAGGTCCAGAGAAGAGAAGGGATTTGCCCACAGTTGAACAGCTAGTGAGGGTCTAAGGGAAGGATTTGAACTCAGGTCTTCCTGACTCTAGGTTCAGTGTGCTTTCTGCTATGTATGCTGTTGCCTTCTCCATTTTGCGTCTCACTCGACATGTGGTTGGACATGTAGTAGCCATCCAATAAACAGCTGTTGAATTAAATTGATTAGATTACATTAAAACACACACACACACACACACACACACACACACACACACACACTCATTCTCTCTCTCTCTCTCTCTCTCTCCAGACTTGGGAGTCGCTCTCCTATCTGCCTTCAGAGAACAGTTTATGCCAGGCAAAACCATGAAAACACGCTGATTTATTGTTATGTCTATGCACTTGCTGGGGGCAGAGACGGGGATAATCGGGGCTTCACATCGAGGTAGCATTCTGCAGTTTATAAATCACTTTCTTGTGGGAAAGCTGAGGTGGGGGGAGGGAAGTTTTTTGACATTTATATGAAAAAGCTGTTTTGTTTGCTTACCCAGGCAGTGTGGGAGGCATTGGATCATTGCTGCATACACAGCTGGTCTCATTGTTTCTTCGCTAGGACTGTATTTTTGTCTGCTACCACATATCTGATCAGTCATCAAGCCCTGTTGATTTTGCCTTAGTAGGGTTTTTTTGTTTTTTTTGTTTTTGTTTTTTTTGCATCTTGTTTTCTTTTCTCTTCTCACCAGCACCTTAGCTTAGGGCCTCAGCACTTGGTGTCTGTATGTGTGACTGCAGGAGCCGCCTAACTGGCCTCTCTGCCTCCTGCCTTTCTCACCGCTTGCCCAACACTGCAACCAGATTAATCTTCCTTAAAAGAAAGCAAGCTTTCTTCAGTCATCTCTGGACTCAATCACCTTCCTATTTCCTACAAGATAAAGTTCAAATGTTCTCACTCCGGCATTCAAGGCTCCTAACAATCTGATCTTAATCAACTTTGCCAACTTTGTCTCCCACTAGTCCCCCGTGGGACACCTTTGCTTGAAACAGCCTAGTTGGGGGCAGGTAGGTGGTGCAGTGGATAGAACACCGGCCCTGGATTCAGGAGGTCCTGAATTCAAATCCGGCCTCAGACATATAACACTTACTAGCTGTGTGACCCTGGGCAAGTCACTTAACCCCAGTGCCTAGCCAAAGAAAAAAAAGAAAAAAAGAAACAGCCTAGTCCATAGTCACTGTGTGCCTCAAACATGCCATGTGAACGTTTATCTCTACACCTTTGTTCATTTTGCTCATGCGCTTCTCACCTGAAATACCCTTTCCCTCAATCCTGTCATAAGACACCTACTCATTTCAAAGGTGCTGCTCAAAAACCCTCTCCCCCATGAGAAGCCTGGTCCCTTCATTCTTGTTCTTTCTCTCAAAGAAACCCCTCCACCTCCCTCGTCTGCGCTTCCTGGATGAGGACGCTGTCGGGTTCTCCAGATGACGGCCCCTGCAGGGGTCCTCAGCCCGTGACTCCTTCCCCGTACTCTAGGTCTGCCCAGTATGCGGAGGGCCCCTTCTTCTGCTCCCCTTGGCCCTTCTTCCATGACGAGCCCACCTCCTCTTCTGCTCACACGTGGCCAGGACAGTCTCCCGGATGTCGATGGTGCTCGGCTCTGGGCACTTCTCATACATCGCCGTATGCTGTTGTTAATTATCTTCTTTCCAGTTAAAGTGTAAACTCCTATTTCTTTTTTCTTTTTTTTTTCCAGGCAATTGGGGTTAAGTGACTTGCCCAGGGTCACACAGCTAGTAAGTGTCAAGTGTTTAGTCTGAGGTAGGATTTGAACTCAGGTCGTCCTGACTTCAGGGCCGAGGCTCTGTCCACTTAAACTCCTATTTCTTAAGGCTCCTCCAGAGCACAGAAAGGGCTCAGTCAGAGCAGATCCTCAATAAGCCATGATCTCAGCATCGGTAGGAATCCAAACAGCAGGAGCATCCCCCAGTCAGCTGTCATCCAGCCTCCACGTCAACATCTCGGGCTACAGGGACCTTACAGCTTCTGGAGGCATCTCAGTCACATGAACAAACATCAAGTGATAGGGCCCTAAGCTAAGGTGCTGGTGAGGAGAGAAAGAAAATAACAGCCCAGCCATCTGCATCTGTACTCAAGACACTGCTGAGAAAGCTGCCCAGTGTAAGGCCAAGGCTACTGGAGTGCCCGCGGCTCTCCGCTGTAGAACTCGACCCAAGATGGCACGATCCATTAACTACTACTCTTTGGGGCCAGTCAGCCAACCGCTTCTGAGCCTGCCTAAGTGTGCAACCATCTCGCTTGCATTTCTCTGTCTTGTCCACAAGAATATCGTGAGACCTTGCCAGGAAGACGAAATCTCATGTGAAGTTCTCTTCTTTTACCAGTCTATGAAACATGATAAAGAGGCAATGAGATTATCGAGCATGACCTAGTCTTGATGGACCCGGGTGGTCCTTACTGACCACAGACTCCTTTCTGAAACATTCACAAATCATTCCTTTAATGGCACATTCTCGAATTCTGCCAGGAACTGGAGACCAGATCACTTGTTTATACTCTGATGACTCTACCTTTTTTCTTTTTTGAAAATCAAGACCATATCTATCCATCTCTAGCCATATGGCACCTCCCCCTTTCACCATGATTTCCCAATGAATACCGAAAATGACTCAACAAGCGCATCTGTTAGTTCTTTTGTTATCCTGGATAGACTTTGTCTGGGCCTGACAACTGAATCTGCGAAGGGTGGGGAGGTGCCCGATTGTCAGCTCCTCATTTATTTTTGGTTTCAATTTCCTGTTGACCATTTCTGGTTTATTCTTCCCCAGTCTAAAGATAGTTCTTGGTAGAGAAGATAGAAGTAAAATCAAATTTGAGTCTTGATCGCCACACCCCTCCCCATCATCTCTTATCATCATCCTATCTATCCCAGCTCAACACACTTTTTAAAAAGCCTGCATTCTGCATTCACTGTCGGCCTCTTATCATCCTCTCCATTCAACACCAGCTCCTTGCTTTCTTTAGCAATTAGTGCTAGCCTCAGCTGGTGCTGAACTTCAGTTCTTGTGATGCTGCTGTTCTAGCCTCGTGCTACTGTCTGGTGACTGGGTCTTGCTTCCGTCTTCTGCTCAGGTCTTCTCAAACCTGCAGTTGCTTCGTGAGCCCCCAACCTCTTTCAGACGTGGTGCTCCTTTTCCTGCCTGTCTCCCCTGAGTAGTCTTTGTGCCATCAGAATTTTATTCTCCTCTTTATCCATGACACGTTATAAGGTGGAGTAGCCGTGTCCTTTCAAGGTTCCCTTCATTTCTGTCTTGGCAAGCAATTCTTTCTTACTGGTCAGAATCACTTCCAACATAGTGGTTCTTTAAGTCATCATTAAGGTGAATTCAAGAATCCACCTTCTGCCCTCCAGGTCTGAGAGAGAACACTCCAGCAGCGTATGGAGCATTTCCATTTCCTGTCACTTGAATATTCTGCCCTGGAGCCAGGTTTGGGACCAGCTCCTCAAACTCATCATCCATGTCCTCGTTCTGGTTGGGCAGTCTGTACTATCCTCCCACCATCCCATTCCTTCTGTTCCTTCTTCCTGCACTGGCCTTTACTTAGGAGCTCTTCATTCACACTCTCCCTGTCTGGGACAGAGATCTCTTTGTTCTTAATATGGTGTATAATGTAACTCTACCCATCCATTCCTTTCACCTCATCTGTTCCTTCTGAATACATTTTCTGTTTCTAAAACCACATGGCTGTCTTGAGTCACATCTCCCCAATTCTCAGGGATAAACTCAAATTTCCCTCCATTCATTAAGGCTGCTGGCTTATCTTTTTCATTACCCATAATTTTGCTCCTGTGAATACTGACGTACGAAGTCATGATTTTTTTTTTTTGGTCTTTCTCCTTCCTGGATATTGCTACCAGTGAATTACTAGTATCTCCAGTGACAGTCTTCTTGTTCTGTTATATCTGCCACTCTGTGTTATCTGGCTTGGTGACTGGCCACATAAAGGCAGTTTTCTTCCTCCTCTTTTTTTGGTCCAATTTCCTTTTGATCAGATCCACACATCTCCAGGCAAATTTGCTTTCACAAGTCCTCATTAGATATACTCCATTCCTGTTCAAGAACCTATCATTGTTACCCCTTAAACTGAGGATTAGAAATCTAAACAGTGTTCACAGACCCCATCTCCTTAAGAAGTTATCTCTCTTTTAAAGCAGTATTGGGCACCTCATTTTAGGAATGTCATTGACAAATTGGAGAGCATCCAGAGAGGGTGACCAGAATGGCCTCAAAATAATGCCACTTGAAGATGGAGAAACTGAGGGTGGGATTATCCTTATGAAGAGAAGGTGTCAGAGAGGCTACCAGGTGAGAGGGATTAGCCTTGCTCTGCTAGGCCTCAGGGCACAGACCAGGAGTAAGGGGGTAAGGCTTGGTGTTAGGAACAGTTGTCCCAAGTGGAATGGGCCGCCTCAGGAGGTGATAGGGAAAGGAAAAGGGCAGAATCAAAGAAACAGAGAAGTAAGGGAAGCAGACATTAATTTGTATACTTCTTTTCCTTTCCTTTTTTTTTTTTTAAGGCAATTGGGGTTAACTGACTTGCCCAGGGTCACACAGCTAATAAGGGTCAAGTGTTTGGTCTGAGGCCGGATTTGACCTCAGGTCCTCCCAACTTCAGGGCTTGTGCTCTATCCACTGCGCCACCTAGCTGCCCCCAATTTGTATACTTCTTGAAAATAATGCAAGCCTCCAGAAAGTCTTCTTTAGCACAAAGCCTATAAGGATGGATAGACAATTATTGCACCATTTCCATACACACAAGCATTTCCTATATCCAGGTGCCCCAAACCAACGTATTTCACAATTACATCCTGCATACATTCCCATGGAGCTGGAGAGCCATGAAATCCCACTATAATGCCTTCTGGCTCATCATTCATTTAAAACACTTTCCCTGTTACCACACACCCATCTAACATGGTTTTACAGAAGGTTATCTTTTCCCAAAACCTACTAGGGAAATTAGGTAGTATATGCATGAGGGGGGTGGGGCTGGGAGGCTATGTGGAGTTGGGAGGGATGCTAAAAAACCCTCTCTAGACTATTTTCCTGACAACACACATTCAGATGTAAAATATATGGTCTGGAAATCAATAGAGAAAATGATGAACCTTCCTCGCCAAATTGGAGGAATAATAAAATGTAAAAGTTGGCATTAAGGCAACGAAGGGCTCTGGATTTAAATACAGAGATGTCAGGATGTAAAGCCCTTATGGTTTTCATGGCAAAATTAATTGGCCCACGGAGAACCCCATTGTGCAATAAAGCATGCGTTCAACAGCTGAATGAGAGATCCATAGCACAGTCCGGGAAGGAGGGTTGTGTCGGCCGCTGCGGCTACTGAGAGCCTTAAATTTCCCCTTCCCTGGCTGGGGTGCCCTTGCTCAGTCTTCCATTGAGGTGGGTTTTTGAGTATGACTTCCAGGAGGTATTTAAAATAGTTTAAAAGAACAACAATGCAATAAGGCGCCACGGAATAGACAGTTTTCCAATGTGACAATTACAATTCCCTTAAACCAGGATGGGTATTTTTCAGCCTGTGGAAGAGGCACAGAGGGCTGGATCCTCTCTGTTTTTTTTTTTTAATAATTTGATAACTGTCTACATTACTCCCTTTCCCTAGGCCTTGCAGTTTTCACTTACAAAATGAGGGGGCTCCAAACCCCAACAAATGGCAGCTTGGTGGGATATCCATTAGCTAGTGGTGAATGAAGGGGTGGCAGGAACCAGGGAGAGGAAGCAGGAAGAGGAGACATTTTTTTCAAGTTTGTAGATTTTTAAGAAGGTGAAACGTTTATGAACTGGTGAGTGGGAAACATCGGACGTGGTGGGAGGGAGCGGGATATGTCCACCTGAGGTTGGAGGGCCTGGCTTCAAACCCTGGCTCGGCCATTTACATCCCTGTGTAAGTGACTTTCTTGGCCTCAGTTTCCTCACCTGCAAAATGAGAAGCTGCCCTGGATGGTATCCAGGTGTGCCACTTCTACCTGCCTTGATCTCTAACATGCTTTCCAGCTCTCAGCAGCCTGTGATTCCCAGCTGGTCAAGGCCTTTCTCCTTAGGTTGGGTCAGTGCCCCTCCGTCCTCCCCTTCTGTTTGGGGTAACAGATCGCAGTGGGATGGAGGGGCTCACAGGACACCATTCAGTGCAGATGACTTATTCCTTCTCCCCTTGATGTGTGAGTTTCATGTATTATGCTTATAGTCAGGGACTTTGGTCACCGCCTTGGGACAGGGATGTCTGGCCATCAGAGCAAACGGGACATTTCTGGCACACTGATGATGCTGGGAGTCCCTGGTCCTCAGATGGGGGTCTTGTCCTAGACCAGGTGAATGTCTCTGATAAGGTCAGATACTTCTGTCTAAGAAAGAATGACTAGAAATCCCACCTCTTAATACGAGTGAGGCGTGTGCCTCAGCAGTGAAGAAAGCAAGTGTGATGTTGGGCTGTGCTAAGGCCGCAGCTTCCAGGAGCAAGGAGGCAGAGCCCCTCTGGCCTTTGCCCTGAGCAGACCACGTCTGAAACACGGTGCTCGGTTTTGGCAAAGACCCAGAGGAAGGCAACAAGAGAGCGACGGGCCTTGTGAGCGTCAGTGGAAGAAACTGGGGCTTGTTAGTCCGGAGAACACTCAAAGGCGACAAGCAGATGTCAAAGGGCTGTCTGTGGACAGACAAGATTCTGGCCTCAGACTCTTCCTGGCTGTGTGACCCTGGGCAAGTCACTTCACCCTGTTTGCCTCAGTTTCCTCATCTGTCAAATGAGCCGGAGAAGGAAACGGCCAATCACTCCAGTATCTCTACCAAGAAAACCCCAAACGGTATCATGAGCGTCGGACACAACTGAATCAGCTGGACAGCAAGGCATACCGCACAACCTGGACATTCAGACTCTCCACTTGAGAACAGGCAGTAATCAGAGTGGGAAATCAGCCAGCCATGACGCCGAGCAAGGAAAGATCCAGAACGTGCCCATTCCTCAGCTCCTCTGACTCACTTCCCACCCGTGACACACCTTTCTTAACCTCATGCAGAGAGATTAGGAACAGGAATGCCGCACTCGTAGGTTCACTGATTTAGAGCTGGAAGGGAGATTCATTCTGTTCAACCCTCTCGTTTTACAGATGAAGAAACGGAGGTCTAAATGTCAGAGGCAGGGTCGGAACCCAGGTCCTTCCTGACTCTCAGGCCAACGTGTTATCTCTACTAATAGAGAAAGGGGCCACACGGACTTGAGCTCAGGATGTTACGTGGAGATAGAATCTCTAGCTAGAAAGGCAGAGGGAGGACAAGTTCTCTGGTACCACCCCCCAGGGAGGTACAGGAAAGGCCAGGGAAGAATTCTGTTCTGTCTCCTTCTGGCAGGGAGGGAAGAGAAAGGCCTGAGCCTGGGCTTGCTATGCCCAGCACCAGCCACCCCCAGCCCTGCAACCTCCACAGAGAGAGAGGCCGCTCCAGACGCCCGAGCTCTTTGGCCTAGGGTTAGTGGCGATTTGCCAGGGCTCACCTGTGTATCGGAATCCGTGGATGAAACCTCCAGCAGACTTCCTGTAGTCCACAGAATGGCTGGCGGTGCCTAGAACAAAGAGCCCGCGGGTTCTTTTGGACTCATAACTGGCTTTGATCAGTGGGTACTTTTTTTTCTGCCCTTTTCCTGGGGCCAATCCAAGAGTGCTGGAAGAAGAAAGGATGGAAGATTACTTGGGCGTGGGGAGATCAAGCGTCCCCCAAACTGGGAGGGCAGCCTGGCTTCAGGAGCCCAAGTGGGGAACGAGTTCTAGACCTCTCTGGGCCCGAGCTACCCCATCTGTGAAAGGGAGAGCGGCATCACAGACTCAGGGCTGATGAAACCTCAGAGCTGTGTCTCTGGAAGGCTTCGGTTTGGGGTGAGCTGTCAGGATGTTCTGACCCGAAGCTCTTCTGAGAGGATACAGATGACCTCTGTGGGCAGCTGGACATGGGCCTTCCTACCCGGGGCTGTGACTTGTGCCAGGATCAGCCTTCTTCTCCCGGAGGATCAGCCCACTGGAAAACCATCCCACCCACCCCCAATGGGCCCCCGGCTTGGACTCACCCGTTGAAGATCGAGAAGTTGAAGGTAAAGCCCAGACAGCGGATCACGCGGTCGTAGGGCACCCGCATGGCAAAGTTGTCCACCTCATCCTGGGGGAGGGAGACGGCCTCAGCGGGGGCGTTCTTGCTGGCTCTGTCCATGAAGACCGGCAGGGTGATACGAAGTCTACCCTTACTGTCCTTCACGATGGCCAGGTCCTTCAAGTCGGTTTCTAGCAGGCCATCCAAGGACTTCAGCTGGTACGTGTCCAGGAGACCATTGTTGACTGCTCTGGGATCCAGACAGAGAAACTATGAGTCTTTGGTTACTCAGAGAGGAGAGACCGAGACCTTGCCCTAATTCTAATTGTGAGCCTGTCCCAGGGTCCCCGATGGAGGTCTAACAGCCCGTCTACACCTTCTCCTGGGTCCTTCAAGACTTTGATGGCCTGTGATTTCACTGGGGTTGGGGACCCTCTCCACTAACTCTGACTGCAATTCCTCTCTGACACAGTGGAAGATCTTTGAGAGCTGGGGCTAGGAAATTCACCAGGGGCAGCTAGGTGGCACAGTGAATAGAGCTCTGGTCTTGGAGTCAGGAAGACCTGAGTTCAAATTCAGCCTCAGACACTTACTAGCTATGTGACCCTGGGCAAGTCACTTAACCCCAATCGCCTTAGCAAAAATTAAAAAACAAACAAACTATGAAATTCACCACCCTGAAGCCAGGTGAGCCTCTCCAACCTCATCTCGCCTAGTTCTCGTGGTGGACATGCCATGGTCCATCATGGAGCTGATTCTCAAAGTCTTTCCACGGCAGTACAACCTATCCAGGCCTGTGCTCCACAGGCATAGCTTTCAAGCACCCCTGGCCACATCCAGGCACTGAGGAAACATCAGAGGACTGAATAAAGAAAGCTGAAATCTCCAAGTCTTTTTAAACAATGGCCATTTCCCGTCTGGACGCATGCGTGCATCCATAGCCCACAGTACAGAATCCAGAGTACACCAGTGTGTAAGGAGCAATCATTTTGAAAGCTTTCCCCCATCCCGTGACATCACATAGCTAACTATCCTTTGGGAGGTAGAGAGAGAGAGAGAAGAGAGCAGAGAAAGGAGAGAGAGAGAAAAAAGAGAGAAAGGAGAGAGAGAAAAGAGAGAGAGACAAACAGAGAGAAAAGAGAGAGGGAGAGGGAGAAAGAGAAAGAAAGAGGAGAGAGAGAGAAGGGAGAGAAGAGACAGAGGAGAGAGAAGAAAGAGAAAGAAAGGGAGGGAGAGAGAGAGAAAGAGGAAACAGAGAGAGAAGGGAGAGGGAGAAAGAAAGAAAGAGGGGAGAGAGGAGAGAGAAAAGAGAGAGAGGAAGAGAGAAAAAAAGAGGAGGAAGGAAGAAAGGAAGGGAAGGAGGGAAAAAGAGAGGGAGAGAAAGAAGGGGGAGAGAGAGGAAGAGAGAGAGAGAAGAGGAAAAGAGAGGAAAGGAGAGAAAGGAGAGAGAGAAAAGAGAGGGAAAGAGAGAGAGAAAAGAGAGAAGTGAGAAACATACAGAGAAAGGATGAAAAGAGAGACAGAGGGAGTGAGAGACACAGAAAGAGAGAGGAAGAGACAGGAAGGGAAGAGAGAGAGAGAGAGAGGAGAGAGAGAGATAGAGAGAGAAGAGAGAAAAGAGAGGAGGGAGGAAGAAAGGAAGGGAGGGAGGGAAAAAGAGGGAGAGAGAGAAAAGAGAGAGAGAAGGGAGAGAAGAGAGAAACATAGAGAGAAAGAGGAAGAAAAGAGAGAGACAGAAGGAGTGAGAGACACAGAGAGAGAGGAGAGAGAGGGAGAGAGAAGACAAAGAGAGGTGAGAGAGAGAGCGAGGGAGCGCTAGCGTCCTTCAGGAAGCCCCCGCACCCAGTCTTTCGGCTTTCTTTGCTGTCCCCAGCCCCAGCCCCAGCAGGTCCCCTACCTCAGGTCTCCAACATAGTGTGTGGCCCAGGACAGGCGGATCCGGGAGCGCCCCACCATGTGGATGAAGTTGGTGTAGCCCAGGATGTTTTCAGCTGTCTCGAAGGCCGAGTTCCCACGGCCCAGGATCAGTACGCTTTGGCCCACAAAGTCCTCTGGGTCGACAGACACTGACTCATAGCCCTCCACATACTCTGACCCTGGGAAGTCAATCTCGTTGGGGACAGACACACCTGTAGCCACAAAGAGCACACTGCAGGGAGAAATGTGAAGGACGCCCTGGTTAGTCCCGGGGTACTGAGGATACTACACCAAATCATCTCACCTACACAGTTTACTGGTTTGCCTGCTTCTGTCAATCACCGATTCATCTTTCTTAAACGCCCACTGTATGCTGGGGACTCCTTCAGGGGATGGGGATACGAGTACAATCCCTAATCATGAGGTGCCTGCAGCTAGGGGGCGCCATAGTGCACAGAGCAGGGGACCTAGAGTCAGGAAGACTCGTCCCCCTGAGTTCAAATCCCCCCTCAGACACTTACTAGCTGTGTGACCCTGGGCAAGTCACTTCACCCTGTTTTCCTCAATTTCCTCATCTGTCAAATGAGCTGGAGAAGGAAATGGCAAACTGCTCCAGAATCTTTGCCAAGAAAACCCCAAATGGGGTCACAGGGAGTCAGACATGACTGAAAAACAGCTCAACAACTGTCTTCAATGAATGAGACAACAAATATGCAAATATAGAACCAGCCTCAGATCTGGAGGAAAACCTAGAGACGACCAAGCCTAACCCTTCGTGTAGGTGAGGAAGTTGAGGCCCAGCCAGGTTAAGTGACCGGTCTAAGGTTACAAAGCAAATCAACAGCAGAACCAGGACCAGACTCCAGGCTTCTTGGGTTCCTGGTCCAGGGGTCGCACAAAGGAGAACATGAACTTGTCACATCCACACACTGGGCTTCTATTCTATTCTATTCTATTCTATTTTATTAGGCCGGGGCTTTCTCCTGCACCTCTCCAGCCATGCCTGAAAGGAATCTCTGCTCTAACATGCCCAGTGGTCATCCTGCGTTTGCTTGAGAACCTCCTATAAGAAAAGGGGAGCCCACGAACTCCAGGGCCAGCCCATTTTATTTCTGGACAGCCCGGCTTATTAGGAAGCCCCATCATTCCATGACCATTGACAGTCACCACAGGGGTCCCTCTCATTCACGAGGGTGTCGTTTATTTGGAAGGCTCCCCGACTCTACTACTGACCTGACCTAGCAGAGACAAGCCAAATCGACGTCTGGACCACTTTCTGCTTTTCCTCCCGCCCACGGTTCTCCCAATTGCCTGGTTTCTTATCCCAGGGCTCCCACCAAGCCGCCACAGAACCCCTAATTCTATTGATCTGCGGGAGGAACTCTCATGACACCACTTCTGGGCTGAATTTCAACACCAACAACAGCAGTGTGAGCATCTTCCCACCTTGCGTGTGTCTCAAGCACGCCATGGAATGGCTCACTTCTCCTGCCTAGCAGAAGGCTGGGCCTTCTTTGGAATGATGTGCCTTGGTCGCTTAGGCATGTCCACGGCCTGGCCGTAGCACGAGGCGGGCTTTCTTCAGGATGTCATGCTCTGGGAACTTGGCTGGACAGGACGCCAGGCTCCATGCCCGCCCAAGGCCTGGCCATAGTTACCTGCACTGGTAGCTGTGGCCCCTCTGGTCAGTGAGGATGAAGAAGTGCCCGTTCCAGGCGTGCGGGTTCTTGCTGAGCGTGACGTGGACGATGGCCGTGTTGTAGCGCACCCGGAGACTCAGCCTGTCCGCAAAGTCCCCCAGGTAGCGCACCATGTCATCGGCGTGGGGGAAGTAGGCTTTGGAGTAGTGGCGGAAGAGCAGGCGCTGGTCATGGCTCAGCAGGGAGTTCCAGTCATGGCGAAGATTGAACTCGCTGTTGACCTTGCCTGTATATCTCTTGTTGATGCTGATGAGCTTTCGGTGGCGGGGGTAGCGGGTGAAGAAGCTGCCCGGTGCCCCTGCCCGCTCGAACACCACGTAGTTCCTGCCAGCCTGCCCCAGGAAATAGGCCATCTGCAGGCCTGCGGGGCCAGCGCCCAGGATGCAGTAGTCCCATTGAAGGAAGAAGGATGCCCCGGGGAGGGGGCTCAGAGTCAGGGCTGAGTGCAAGGTCAAGGTCAGGAGCAGCCCTGGGGGACCTTTGTGCAGGGCCATGGCAGAGAAGGGGGCAAGATGAGGGGGTGGAGAGGTCATCTGTCACCTCAAGGGACCAGCCTCTCCATCACCTCCTCCTCGTTGCCATGGCAACTGCTAAGGATGCTGCTTCCCTGGGCGGAACCCCCCAGGCTGGGGGGGTCATGCTGCCCTCCTGGGCTGCACCTGGGAGGGAAGGCTGTCACTCCTCCCCCAGCGTAGGGAGAGGTGGGATGGGGTGGGGCGCGACCCTCCCCCAGAGGGGGCGTGGCTCACGCAGGCCCCTCCTCGGCCACGTGACCCGCCCGAGTCCTGCCCTCCTCACTGCCCTCCCCTTCCCAGGTCCCAGACAGAGCGAGCCGGAGGAGCCGCAGCTCGCGAGGCCGCCGCGCAGTCAATGAAAGCGAGGCTGGCGCGGGCAGGGGAGGAGCAGCGCCCCAGGCCCCGCCCCCAGAAGCAGGGGAGGGGGGAGGGGCGTTGCACCACGTGACCTCGAGGCACGCTGGGACTGTGCTGCGGCTGCGCGCACATGCTGGTCCCTGAGCGTCTTCAGTCACGTGTGAAAGGACCCGCTGAGATTTAAAGGGGCCACGCGGGGCCTTGGAAGCTGCCACAACCCTAAGAGTTATCCGAAGGGGCGGGGGCGGGCTATCTTGACAGTGAGCTCCCTGTCACCAGCGGTCTTCAAGAAGCTGCCTAGTCCGTGGGTGAGGTTTAATTGTGAAGGGCAGCAGGGGAAAAAAATTAGACGAGAGTCAGAGAACTTGGATTCAAATGCAGCAGCTAAGGGCAGCGCGCGCATACCGTGGATAGCGCCTTTGAGCTGGGTTCAGATTCCACCTCTGATGCATTCATTAGTTGTGTCACCCTGGGCAAGTCACTGAACCACGCAGGGCCTCAGCTTCCTCCCTTTGTCAAATGAGGGGTTGGACTAGCTGAACTCTTAAGGTCGCTTCTAGCTCACAACCTTCCCTGGCCTCAGTTTCCTCATCTGTAAACAAGGAGGTTGACCGCTAAGGTCCCTGCCCAGGGGATCGTTGGAGGTAGAAGACCCTGGGCTCCATGCTCTGCCTGTATTTCCTGGGTGAAGCTGCACCTCAGTCTTCTCATCTGTAGAGTGGGGATAACCAGCACTCCCTCCACCTCTCCAGTGCGGTGGGGATATTGATTTCATTATTCCCAGGAATGATTCAAGGTGATTGTCCCGGCAGATGCTCGCTGGGGGAAGCCTGGCCAGAGGCAGTGTCTGGCCAGCAGGGGTAGTGACCAGTCATGATGGACGTGACAATGCAGAGGAAGTGGGAAGTGGATGGAAGCAATGGGAGCCATCTCTGGCTCTTGAGCAGGGGAGGATAGATGACAGCTCATTTCCCCTGCCTCCCCTTCAAAATAAGAGCTGGAAGGGACACCCCCCCTCCCCCCCCCCCCCGTCATGTCTCAGGCTCCAAAGTTCGATTTGACTTTAGAATTGGAAGCTTCTAACCTGGACTATGACCCTGGTGCTTCTGACTGTCTTTTAACGTCCTTGGTTTCTTTCATCACCTGATTTTATTTTAGGCATTCTGCTAAGGGTGTTACCAGGGTCAGAGGACCCCAACAAACACTGGCTGAGACCACCATGGTTACAGACAGCAGAGTCAGGATTTAAACTCAGGATCCTCCACCCATGCAGAGCCATCTGTCCCACCAGCCTTTGTTCGTGGGCACCTGCTCTCACGTGGCCAGCTCCGGGAAGGGGCAGATAAGACACAGGAGCAGATAACTCCATGCATTTTATCCTGATTTTACCTAGGAAAAAACCAGGCTCAGACCTAGTGCAGAGCCAGGGCCAGGGGTAGGGCCTGGATGAGGCAAAGATGGGGAAGGAGGTAAGAGGAAGAATCAGTAGATGGGAAGAGTAGAGGCCCAGCCATCCATCAGCTGGCAGGAAGCAGGTGCCCGGAGCCTTGGGAGATGGGGCGGAGCGAGAGCTGTCCCCAGGCACCGGAAGAGGGACTGTCAGCTGTTCCACAGGGAACCTGAGGATGGAATTGGGAGCAGCTGGAAAGGTGAAAGGAGAGCTTTGGGCTGAGCATAAGAACCTCCTGATGGCCCCGATGGCTCCTTGGTGTGTGACAGACGATGATATGGACCCCTATTTAATTCCAACCTGTAGTAATCAGTTTGACAGGATTCCACTGGAGGGGTGATTCTACATTCTGATTGCAGGGCCCAGAGCGGTGAACGGCAGCTTCTAAATTCACTTGCTTAATCACAGGAAGCAGAGGACCTCCACCTTGTTACGGTGAGCAAGCCCAGCCTGGCAGAGGTGACTTAATGACACGGAAAGCCCCCAGCTATCTTTGTTGCCCCTCCCTCTCATCATCCCTCTACTGCCCAACCTGGCGCCTGGCCAATGGGTAACCCTGGCTGCCAGCCTGGGGCCCACAGGTGTGCTCATCAGGACCTCCTGAAAGGCCAAGACAGGTCTGTCAAGGTCTGCTCATTAGCCTGTTTGTCACCCCACGGGATTCTGTCTGGGCTCCTTCCTCTGGGCACTGCTTACACTCATGGGGTTAGTCAGGAGCTAGATACTTTGTACGCCTCAAAGGACCACATGAAGGTCACCCATTCCACAGACAAGGAAACCGAGGCTTGGCCTGAGAGACCCAGAGAATGCTTTAAAATCCTCTGGTTATCAGGAGTTGCAGGAGCAGATTCACGCTTAGGTCTCGCTATTCCACGTCCAGGAACACTCCTTCCCTCTATGCTCCATGCTGGACATCGGTTGGGCGGCTGTTGCCCACCTTCCCAGACACAAGGAAGCTCATGCTCACGTGGCCTGCGTGGCTTTTTCCTCCCATTATGGCAGCATCAGGGCTGGTGGAGCCCCTGCCCTCATCTTGGGGGGGGACAACGACAGGATGGGCGAGGACTGAATGCTCAAAGGCTTCCCTCTGCCAACAGGCCGGCCTGCCTTACGTTGGGGTTAAGGTGGGGAGGGGTGGCTGCAGGGCAATAAATCCGCCAGCCACGGCAGCCTCTCTTTCAGGTGAAGCTCTCCCCTCAGACCGGGGGCGCTCCCTGTGGACCTTCACGACTGCACAGTCCATCGGCACCCAGAGCAAACAGATTAATTAGATTTCTCCTTTATTTCACCTATGAAACTTCAGCTTGTGTGGACAAGACCAATCACGATGGCATCCTCCAGTCCCCTCCAGGCAAGGAGGAATGAAGATCTGCAGGGACGTGCATCCCGCTCACGCTTCTTCCTCTAAAAGAGAGGGAGCAGGGTCGTAAGCAAACAGCAAGGGCCCCAAGCAACCCCACTGGGCCCCCTCTCGATGGGGGGCACATTTCCTTTTAGTCCCACGCTGGGTGGTCAGTGACTCAGCTGACACCTGCTTTTATCTCAAGGGCTGCTGACCTGAGTTCCACCACATCCAGGGGTTTGTCTGCCCAGACGCCCTCCCTGCTGGCCCAGAGCTACCCCCCGCCACGCCGTGGCTCTCAGAGAGGACCTCGAGTACGCCTGTCCGGGCGGGCTACCCGTGGCCTCGCAGGCTGTAGCCTAAGGCCCAGCATCAGCCCCAGGGGTCCCCCAGCCCAGCGCCCCCCCCCCCCCCGCCACGGATGGCCTGGTACCAGAGACACGAGCTACGCTAAGCAAAGGCAGGACATGGTGTCCGTGGCCTCTGGGGGAGCCCGCACCTTCCTCTTCCTCCTCCTCGTCCTCATTGTCGTCGTCCTCGTCGGAGCTGAAGGTGCCGTCGGGCAGGCTGTAGACGCGGATCACCTGCTTGTTGGGGTCTTTGAGGATGAGGTACTTGCCCTCCTCCAGCTTCATGCAGATGTCGATCACGCAGCGCAGGATGCCCCAGGCGTTCTCCACGCTCAGGTTGATCTGGCTGGCGAACTCGTTGGGCTTGAACTGCTGGGTGCCCAGGATGACGTGACGAGCCGAGTCTTTGACGTGGTAGCGGGACACGTACCTGTGGAGACACGGGGCGGGGGCACTGTTAGGGCGCGAGGAGCTCGTGGCAGCCTTCGCTAACGGGTGCCCGCACCCTTTCGCCATCCAACTCACCCGAGCTTGAGGTACTCGGACCCGGCCAGTAGCGCGCAGCAGGTCCAGCGCGCCAGCTTGTAGCTGTTGTTTTTCAGCTCCGTGGCGATGACCGCCCCCCGCTGGGAGTCCAGCTTCTGCCGCCAGTCCACGCCATTGCAGTGCTGCCGAGGGAAAGCAGAGCCACCGGCGGGCTGTCAGTATCCTGGGGCTCCCTTCCCACCTACACCAGCTCACTGCCCTGGAGGGAACGGGCAGGTGGGAGGGACCCAGAAGGGCTCAAAATCCCAAAGGGGAAGAAAGAAACCAGACACTGACACAGCCCAGGCAGTTGTCTGCCAATGACCAAGCACCTGCCACGTACACAACCTGACCAGGGCAGAGGGTGAGCTTCCCACTGCCCAGTGGGATGCGCTAGTTACATACAGGGCATCACCTCACTGGGGCAGAAGCCAGGCGCCCTGAGGAGATCCTCACAGACAGAATGGGCAGGGAAGGGGTACTCAGGGGACGAGGGCTGGATCAGCAGGCTTCCCTTGAGAGCTGGTGATGAGCCCCAAAGGGAGGTTTGGGGCTTTCTGGAAGGCCCAGAATGCCAGGATGAGAGGACTGGGCACAGGCTGTGGGTAACCGCCCATCACTTGTGCATAGGGTTGACCTAAGCTGGGCAAGGCCTTGAAGCCAAGTACCATAGAACCTGTTAGGAGGACAACAGCCCAGGTCTCTAGTGGCCTCTACTGACATAAAGGGCAAGGTCAACACGCTCCATCCATGGCAGTGGAGGGAGACAAGGCAGAGCTAGTGACACAGCATGGAGCCAGTGGACAGCAGGAGGACTGACTGAAGAAATGACGGATGATAACACCGATCAGCGTGGCGACGGGCAGGATGGAATTAGAAGTGACCCCAATGGTCACAGACCACAGGGGAGAGTGGAGGGAGGTATGAGGGAAAGCAGGCTATTCTGGCATCACACTGGCCTGTGGGGGTAGGGTGGATGGTCAGATGCCACGTGGGGGTAGAGAAGGCAAGAAAAAACCCAATGAGATTAGGTGGCCAGGAGGGTCACTGCAGGATGACCTCCGGGGCAGAATCAGTGAGCAGGCAGCAGGATGTGCATCAACCACAGGGGCTCGGACCCTGAACGAGTCTGGAGCAGTGACCTTACTGAACAATAAGGAAGGCACATGGGATGCTGGACAAAGTGCCTACCACCTCTGCCTAAATGGGGCGGGTGTGAGGCCACTGGTAGAAAACTCCTTCTGGGGAAGAAACTCCCAACTTACAGCCTCAACGGCTCGCCGTCTACTCCCCTGTTCCCTACACAGGAGGGGAAGGGATACAGCATTCATAGACCCCATGCTGGGCACTCTGCTAAGGGCTTAACAAATGTGACCTCATTTGATCACAAACACGCTGTGGGTGACTCTTGTCCTGCCCGTGTTTGCTCCCCTCTCTGATCAGTCAGGCTGACTCTTTCCCCTGTCCCAATCTCATCTTTCCACCCAAACCCAACGATCTTTTCCCAATCCTCAGCCTTTCAGGCTTCTGTGCAGCCTTTGTTTTCCCAACCCTGCCCTGGCTGGAGGCTGCCCAATTGGTCCTCTGTTTCTGGAGACAGTCGGCCTCACTCTCACCTGCGGACTGTGGACGTGCTCAAGGCTGCCTTGGGCTTTCTCCTCTCTGCTCTCTTACTTAGGGATCTTGTTGGACCCCCTGGGTCCAATGATCATCTTTTCAGATTCCCAGATCTATTTATCCAGTCCCACAGTACCAGCTGTCTGGTGGACACCTCAAACTTTATGTCCTGTAGGCATTCAGAATCCAACATCTCCCAACTTAAAACAGCTGGCAGCCGGCAATGCAGTGGACAGAACACTGGGCCTAAAGTCTGGAAGTCCCCAGTTCAAACCAGGCCTCAGACTCTAGCTGTGTGACCCTGGGCAAGCCACCTGACCTCTGTTTCTTCAACTATAAAACAGGAATAATAGCATCTACCTCACAGGGCTGTCGATCAAAAGAGATCACATTTATAATAAGACAGAGCACAGTGCCTGGCACATGGAGGCGCTACATAAAGGCTCCCCTTCCAGACACTCAGATGCCAATCGTGCGGCCTCATCTCCTCTAATCATCCTGTGTATCCCATCAGTTCTGAATCCTGCGATCTCTCTCCCTACACCACCTGTCCCATACAAACGCTTTGCTCCTTTCAGACAGCTGCCACCCTGGCTGAGAATCTCTCCCCTGGATTCTTTTAGGCAGCTCTGCTCTCCCCAGCCTGGCTTCTTCCTATCTTCGCAGGCACGCTGCAAGCCAGACGTCACACTTACTGGTCCCCCTGGTCTGCCTCTCTCAGGAAGCCTTTCTGGGGGTCTCTGTCCCCCAGCTTTCCCAAGGCTACCTTCCCCCTACTCTGGATTCATCTTGTCTGCTCTGATCTATCCTGTGGTCTCCCTATTAGAATGTAAGCTCCTTGGGGGTGTGAGGCGGGATTGCCTTTTTTTATATCCTCAGAGCATGGCACGGTCATCAACCTCAGCGAGGGATGGACAGAGGGTTGCCCGCGGGCACTAAGAAGTGAGCGGGCTGCCGTGTTATTTCTCACCCCCTCTTCCTGGGGTGTTCTAGGCCAGTTCTAAGAGAAGGTGTCCAGGCAAGGGAACCACAGCTTCCACATCAGCTTGTGGCACGTCCCTCCAAGCAACAAGTGAGGGGGCAGCAGAGGAGCCCTTTCCTGTAGAGAGCCAGTGAGGTCTGGCAGCGGCGGCAGCTACTGTAACCTAGAGCAGGGCGGGGAGGCCAAGGCAGCTGGCACGGAGGGCGGCGGCCGTCACCTGGGACCATGAGAGGGAGGAACAAGGGAGGAAGCATTCCTTAGATAGGCGTGGCCAGACCGGGTCAGTAATGAAGCTGGGAGAAAGGAAACCAAGGCACGGGAGGGGAGGCTGCCAGGCGGCAGACAAGGCTTTCAGACCAAGCTACTATGGGAGAAAAATAAAGACTGAGGCTCAAAGACACCGACTCGAGATGGTGACAAGGGGCCCGTGGAAGGCAAGAAAGGAGCAGAGAGCGGGCAGCAGGGATTCAGAGCGGCCACGAAGCCAGAGCCGTGGGCCAAAGGCCAAGGCTGGCACAGAATGCCGGCTCACTCTGCAGGCAGTGAAGAGGCACGAGGAGGGCGGGCTGCGCGGGGCCGCCACAGCGCTCACCCTGGAATCCCACTCATTGAGGGTCTTGATGTTGATGAAGGACACCTCCCCGTTGGCCCCCGTCATCACGCCGTCGTGCTCACAGCGCACAATGAGGTCGATGTCGTCCCCAAGTTTCCACCTGCGATATCTGGGAGGGGCAGAAAGAAGACTCAGCACCTGGCCCCCGCCCCAGCCTCCTGCCCTGGGCCCCGTGGATCACGTCTGCCCCAAACAAAGATGCCGTACCGGTATGCCACTGAGGCAATTTCATTCTTGTCCATGTCGTCCTCCACGAAGGGATTTGGGTTGGGAAACTTGTATCTCTCCTTTCCCTGCGCAGAATTCAGAAGACGTAGTGAACGTGCTCTAAGGCCGGTGGCAGAACAATGAGGGGAGGAGAGGGTGGCACATCCCCCCCCACAGAGGCCAGACCCAGCCTGGTACCCCCCAGAGAGGCCCGGACACACGCTGCAGTCTCTGGCCATGTTTATAAAGGGCTCAGGTGGGACGATTTCTCTGCTTTCTCACCATTCTCAGGCACTGCTGGGAGAAGTTGTGATTGATGTAGGTGGCCTCCATGGCAAGGTTACGGGGTGAGTTGAAGGAGTTGCCTTCATCCTGAGGGGGCTCGTTGGCAGTTTCGCTCACAGTCAGGAGGTCTACGAGGGGAACAGGAAGGTTGAGACGCTCTGGGCAGGTAGACGGGGGCCTGCCTCACCTCCCAGAGCGAGCCTCTCTCCCCAAGGCATTGGAACCGGGCAAGGCGGGAGCAGAAGCCCCCGGTCGGTGCAGGGCACCGCACATGCCCTTTCCCACCCCCTCCAAGGCTACCTTGCTCACAGCAGGTAACGAAGGCGCAGGGTGACAGATGACAGACCTGAACTAACCAAGGGGATCCTTCTGGACCAACGTCCAAATAGGAAAACTCACCAAAGTCCGAGTTGTCCCTCTTGTCAAAAAAGAGCTTGGACCCGACCCTCTGGACGACAATGTCCCAGGAATAGACAGAGCGGGTGCAGCTCATCAGCGTGGCCAGGATGGCGTCTGTGGCGAACACGTTGCCCTGAGTCTTTGCGAGCTGCCGGGAAAACAGTCAAAGGTCAGTCACACTACGGGCTAAGCTGGCGCCCGCTGACATGCAGAAGCGGCCGAGGAGCAGAAACCAAGGGAAGCACCTTGCGGATGACGGGGTCATCTGTCGTGGTGACGGTGTGGAAAATGCGCTTGATGCTCCGCAGAGGCTTCTCGTTCCTCGTGGTGATCCGGTCGAAGGCTTTGTCGTAATACTCCAGGGCCCCACAGCACTCGCTGCAGGTGTGAGAAGGCGAGGCGGAGACGGGCGGTCAGTGGGCCGCAGGGTCAGCCCCCCCCCTCCCCCCGCGCGGAGGGGCCACTCACATGTCCTGCGGCTCGGACACCTCCAAGTAACGCATCTTCATCAACTGAGGAAAATCCATCTCCTCCTTGACTTCCCAGTCACTCCTAACCTCGACGGAAGAATCCCGAGGCTTCTGTGGAGGCAAGTCACGGGAAAGAAAAAGGAGTGCGCACACCGAGGCCGGCTAACTGACACGCGAGCCCCTGCGAGGCCAAGGCCTCTCTCCACGGGCCGAGGGGGGACCCTGGGAGGGAGACGGGAAGCGGGTGCCCCACCCCAGCCCAGGGACGGCTCCTACCTGGGATTTCTGGTCCCATTTCTGCCTGACTCCAAACTGCTTCTGGAACTTCTTTTGCAGACGTATGCGGTCTCTGAAAAGCCAAAGAGAATGCAGCTTTAGCAGAAGGAGGTGTCCCTGGGGCTGGCCTGCTCCTCAGAACGAACGGATGACTTTTCTCTCCAGCAAAGCTCTGAGAGCCCTGATGTTTCCCCTGCGTCTTTGTCAGTGGGACAACCAGTAGAAAGCTGAGGTCAAAGCCTCGCTGGGGAAGATGAGGAACACGCCTCAGCGCCCGGGCGGGGCAGCCATCACACACATGGTTTCTTCTCTGCTTCCCTAGGGTGACTGCAGGGGAGCAAATCCCGAGATGACCGCAGGAGCATCCAGCCTGGGGGAGCAGGCGTGCCCTGGCTTCTGCTTCAGGCACTCGATGGCACAGTCCACCATGGGGAGAACAGGCCCTTACCTTTCTTTCTGCTTGGCGCTCTTGGGCAAGGTCTGAAGGTTGAACTGCAACATGTTTCGACGGTCCTTGTCCCTCCGAAGATTCCGCTGAGGACCATGAAGAGAGGAAGGCCACATGAGACAGGGTCCAAGAAGGCCTAGGGCCACCACCTCCCCGGACAAATGCCACAGCCCTAAAAGTGAGCCTGGCGCCTGGGGGTGCAGGTGTGGACACCCCCACCCCCTGTGTCCCAAGCAGCTGCAGTGGGTCTCGTCTGAGTGTCTTCTTCGGCCGCTTTAAAAGCAATGATGCAGCGCGCTGGACCATCTGGTCGGTAAAAGCCACCATGTGGAATTAACTGGGCAACAGGAACAAAGGCCCACCAACCTCAGGAGGAAGTAGCATCAAAGGGCAGACTGGCGGAGTTTTCAAAGCTGTTCCTGTGCCATTTACCCTAATTCATGGCTGTTCTCGGGGAACCAAGGAACAGACCGCTGGCCCAATGACTGCAGACTCAATGGCAGTAACATCAGCCCCGCCCCCCCCACGAGTCAAATTATATACAGAACAGGGGCGAAGTACGATTGAAATTGCTAAAGGTTTCTACTTTCAAACCATTAAAATGAACTCTCTGGGCTTCAAGTGCATGAGATGCCCCCCCCCCAAGTCAGGGCAGGTCCAGCCAGCTCCCTCTCCGCCCGTGTCTCCACCCATCCATGGACACCATTTTATGGGAATGTGGTTGAGGCCAGGCTACAACATCCAACATGACCCAACTGTGATGGAATGTTATTACTATCCACCATTTTGGGTTTGGACTGAACCTGTGACTTCAGGGGTGAAAAGTCCCTCCACCAGGGCAGGCTGGCACCCATCTCACAACTCAGCTTGCCAGAGTCACATAGACTGGCCACTAAGCAAGTCAAATGCTTACTGAATAAAATCCTTTTCAGCCCTACCTGTAAGGAGCCCTGGCATGGTGAGAAATTACCAATGGGCCACTTTTTCCCAAGGCAAGCCAAAGTTCAGTGGATGAATGGACCCCAAACCCTACAGGCCAGGATCTGCAGCAATGCCTGAACCCCAACCGCAGGACCCCCAAGATGGCCTGGTCTTACCTGGGCAAACCTCATTCTATTCCTCTGGTAAGCCGTCTTCTGGATCCGGGCAGTGTCTACTAGCTGGAAGCTGGTCTCATCCTCCTCGTGGAAATATGCATACTGACTTCCACCACCAAACTGGGAGGAATATTTATCTGAAGAGACAACACACGGAACACTGACTTAGAGCTGCCAGGGAGCTTTGGGGCCCCTAGCCTAGTGATGAAGAGACAGGCCCCGGGGAGGGGAGACCCAGGGCTCACGCAGTGCAACGAATGCTTTTCACATGTCATTTTCCCGAGTTCCAACTTCAGAAAGTCAATTCAGCGACACTTACTCGTGTATCTCTTATCCTGGTAGGTGGCCCCTGTCCAGTCTGCAACCTAATCGGGATGACAAGGAGAGAGAGAGAACGCACGGGTCAGTGGGCCAAGCAAGTGACGGCTGCCTCAGAAATCCCCAGTCAGGGACAGACGGAGCAGTCTGGCTAACACAAAAGACTGGGTCGGTGCCTTGGGAAGCATCTCATCTCTCACAGCGACTTTCAGAAGGTCACGGCCCGTCTCAGCAGGCATCATCACAAGGAATACGGGAGTTGTGCTTCTGAGAGAACGAAAACCCCAGCCTGTGCAGCCGGCCAGCCTCGGCAAGGCTTCGAAAATCAGAATCCCTGCTACCCAGCAATTACCTTTCCCAGCCGATCTCCTTTACTGAAAGGCTGATAGGGCATGTCCCGAAATTGTTCCGGGACCGCACAGGGACCCCAGCCTGAGGGGTTGTCCTGGATCACCGGAGTCATGAATTTGGCCATCTTCTAAAAACCTTGAAAAGACAAGCAGAGCATTACTGCCAAACGTGGAGAAGCTCAAAGGGAAAGAGCTGCATCCCCCCCCCCCCCCCCCGGCCCAAGGAACCCAACCACACTCGAATTTTGTCACATACTCCTACAGGGCTACGGTTTGTAAGTCACCTCCCTTGCATTTCCTGACTTCAACAACCACTAACGCGGGCAGCACAGGGATTACTGTCCGATTTTACAGCTGATGAAGCCGAGCTTAGAGAAATGACACCTAAGGTCCCACCCATGGCATGAGCACAAAGGATCCTTCCCTGAAGACATTCGGTGTTCAGTCGTTTCAGACTCTGTGACCCCATCTGGGGTTTTCTTGGCAAAGATACTGGAGTGGTTTGTTATTTCCTTCTCCAGCTCATTTTCCAGATATGGAAGCTGAGGTAGACAGGATGAAGTGACCTGCCCAGGGTCACACAGCTAGGAAGTGTTTGAGGCTGGATCTGGCCTCAGGTCTTCCTGACTCTGGTGTTAACTTTGCTCACAAACGACAATATATCTCTGAGGTGCATTTTCATTTGGGCCACGAGCACTAAGAAACTGAAGGGTCTCTGCATATTCAGAGACAGCATACAAATCCACACCTGGTCATTTTCAAGCTAAAGTCGTGTCACTGTTACATTGTAACACTGTAAGAAAACATTATCGTTGTGATTGTATCCCACGATGACAAATTACAATTGTACAACCTTACTACCCTTCTACCCTGACACTTGTCCTGTTTTCATCCTGCCACTGACCCCAAGGAGGGGAAGGCCCATCACAAACACGAGTGGGTCCCACGTCCCTGACCTGGCGCAGCAGCTGCTGGGGATGCCCAGAGCAAAGGGCTGCACCAAGCCCTGGGTCAGATCCCCGGGGCGGGCCGCCCACCGTCTCAATTCCCCGGGAAACTCGGTAGTGGCTTCGTTATTTACACGGAACTTATGGGGACGGAGACGTTTAGCGTGCCCCTTCGGGGCTCGTTCTCAGGATCCCCGGGAGGTGGGCATGGGCACAGGAGAGGAAGCCTGAGGGGGAGGAGGGAAAGGTCACTGCCCGCCCGCGGAACCTCAGTCTCCCCTTCTGTAAAGTGGGGCCAGTGGCACCGCGTCCCCGTATTTAACAGAAGCTGGAGGCTTGGGACCTCAAAGCACCGCTGTCAGGGCTTGGGGCTCCCAGGGTGATCAGACGAAGCCCTTTCTGGTCCAGCCGTACAGGCGGGGAAACTGAGGCCTGGCAAGAAGCCCGGCTGGGGTCGCTAGCTTCGGAGAACGCAGCAGTCTGGCTCCGCACGCGCCGCGGAGTCCTCCCGGGTCTCCTGACTCCGAGGCCGGCGCCGCTCACCTGCTCAGGCCGCGGCCGGTCCCGATGGAGACGGATGGTTCCGGGCCCAGTACCGGCGCCGCCAGCCACTCTCCCGTGGCCCACCAGGAAGGGAGCAGGGCTGCGCGCGCAGCCCCCGGAGCCGTAAAGCGACACGGCGCGGCCGGCCCTGTCGCAAAACAGCGGGAAAACGCGCTGTCTCTCTCCAGGAGGGGGAGGTGGAGGGCGGGGCGAAGCCGCAGAGCCGTAAAGGGAAGCGAGGCCCGGAAATGCGTCACAGCCTTAGAGGGACTAAAGAGGGATTGGACAGAGGCGAGTCCACGATGCGTAACACTGACATCCGGCGAGGGGGCGGGATCAATTTACGCTTAGAACGTGGCGTGGAGGGGGGGATGATTACAGCCTTCCCTCCCAGTATCCCATAATGCCCCGGAAAAGTACGACCCCCCCCACCTCTCCTGCCCCTCTGAATCCCATAGTGCTTCGTGCAGGGGGCGGTTCCTTTCTCATGCCCCTCAATATCCCATAATGCCGCACGACTGCCTCAGTTCCCTGATCCTGAACATTATCAAAGCTGGTCAGGCCCTGCACTTCTCGCTGCTACTGGTCAGCTGTTGTCCCCCCCATCCCCCACCACGGTGCACTCTGTCTCCGTCCCTCTGTCACTACCGTGATAATTATAACCGCAGCTGGCATTTATATGGCACTTGAAAGTTTGCGAAGCTCGTGACAAGTGTATGACGTGACATTGTCTGACCTGGGGTCTGGAGATCCTGGGTTCAAATCCAGCCGAAGGCACGTACTGGCTGTAGGACCCTGGGCAGGTCACTTCACTTCTGCCTGCCTCAGTGTCCTCATCTGTAAAATGGGGATGAAATGGTGGTTGGGAGGTGCCAGTGAGATAACAGGTATGCAAAGCTTTGTGGACTTGGAGGCATGATATAAACTGTAGCTAGTGCCCCTGTAGTATTTGAGGAGAAGTGGGGGTCCACCTGGGAGGGCTGGATGTGGAGTCTGGATTCCCTGGGTTCAAATCCCATGCCTGACCCTTCCTAGCAGTGTGACCCTGGACAAGTCACAACCTCCCTTGGCTTCAGTTTCCTTATCTGTAAGGTTCCTTTGGATGAGAATGGGATCTAGACCCCAAAAAAGGAAAAGCCCTGGACTTTCCCACTTGACCAAATCTTTGGCCATTCACCTGAGGCTATAATCCCCCATCAACTGGCCTTTCATTGTGGCTACACCCAATCTCCCAATTCTGTTACCTCCCTATGGCCCCAGGCCACTTCCCACCCTTACTTCCATCTAAGCTCCATTCTCCCTTGGCCGGTCCAGGTCCCTGGAGTTGTATTACCTCGTAGAGGGCTCCTAGATCCCTCTCATAGTCTTTCTGTATATAAGCTCCATCTTGTCTCCATTAAGATGCTTAGATTCTTAGGATCAAGCCATTGCTCAGATTCTTAGAATCTAGCCAATAGCTCACTAATGTTCAGACTCCTTGTCTTTGGCCAAAAGAAGGCTTGGGTCGAATTTTAGGGCAGGACCTGTATGTTGTGATTTTGGGGTCCCAGCACCCCTAACCCTCTAGACCTCATCACTTCCACCTCTAAAGCTATTCCTATAAGATAGAATCACAGAGATCCAATTAGAGATCATGTAGATCAATCCATTGTTGTTCAGTTGTTTTTTTTTCAATCGTGTTTGACTCTTTGTGACGCCATTTGGGATTCTCTTGGCAAAAATACTTGAGCGCTTTGCCATTTCCTTCTCTAGCACATTTACAGATGAGGAAATTGAGGCAAATAGGATGAAGTGACTTGCCCAGGGTCACATAGCTAGTGAGTGCTTGAGGCTGGATTTGAACTCAGGAGGATGAGTCTTCCTGACTCTGGGCCCCTGCACTATGGCGCCCCCTAGCTGTCCTTTAAGTAGGCCAGGGCCAGGGTTCCCTCTGTAGCTGGAATTTGGTGGCAGGCAGGGGGCTGGGGGCTTCATTTTGATCCAGGAAAAGATTGGAGTTGGTTGACTGCTGATGGCTGACTTTGGGGGTGGGGTGGAACTTTCCCAGAATTGCCAAATGTCAGAATTGGATGAGTTACCCCGACCTTGTTTGTAGACCCGGGGGTCTCTACTTTGGAGGTCGTCCCATCTGTTAGGAAGTAGATGAAATCAGCCTCTTTGGAACGTCCCCCCACTGATGCTCGTCCTGCCCTCTGGGTTGCCCAGCAGGGCATTTCTGACCCCTTTCTGCAGGGCAGCCTTTCAGATACTGGACCACACTGTCAGGCACTCCCTTCCCACCATGCCCTCTCTTCTCAAGCATAAAGAACCACACTTCGTTTAGCCTGCCCTCATAGGGTGGGATTTCAAAACTCTTCGCTCCATAAGGGTGTCCTTTCTAAAACTGAAGAGATGCCTGGGATTGAGCACCATGATGCAGAGAACAGCAGGTCTGGGATGCTGCTACACTTAGCTTTAATGTGACCCAGCCACGGACAGGTGTGGACTGGGCCACGCTCATTAGAGGAGAAGGATGTTGAGCTGGGTCTCAGGGGAGGGCCAATCCTACCTGCGCCTCAGAAAGACAAGAGGCCCCAGACATGGACGTATGTGTGTCGGGGCAAGCCCAGCACTCAGAGAGACAGACAGGGTCAGCAAGGGTTAAAGAGAAGGCAGCCGCCAGGCCTCTGTCAGCTTGGACAGCTTAAACTTTTGTCTCCTTTTGCCTTATTTCAGCATTTCCCGAAATTCCCCAGTTCAGCCTTTAAGCCTGAGAGAGTCTGGACAGAATCAAGACAAGGATTTACTGACAAAGAGCCCAGTGATCTAAGGAAAAAGGAGAGAAGGCGCCCTCTGGGCCCGTGGTGAAGCTTTTCCTGACCCCCTGGGGGCATTTCTGACCAGGCCAGCTCTCTGGCCACAACCCTCGCCCCTCGGTCCCTCCTCTCCCCAGCTAATCAGGGCTGGGTTCTCTAATGCCAGTTGTGTGTGTGTGTAAGTGAGGGAGGTGAATTATTTTCAGAGCTTACCTCTGCTGTGCTTTTTAAAAGATCCCTGCCAGGATCTATCTTACACAGATCTGAGACTTTATAATTTATGGGGAACTTTGAAATATATGGTGTTAGGGATGTTAGTCCTCTTTATGGAGTCATGACAACTTTGTGAGGTGAGGGGCAGAGGAGAGATTTTTGTGTCCATTTTAAAGCTGAAGAAATTGAAGCTGCCTTCCTGTTACAGGTGGGGAAACTGAGGCTCAGAGGTCATAGTTCATAGGAAGCTCATTTGGCCTCCCTTTCTATTACAGGTGGGGAAACTGAGGCTCAGAGATCATAGTTCATAGGGTGACCATCTAGGCCCTCCTCCCGTATTATAGGGGAGGAAACTGAGCCTCCAGAGGTGAAATGAGATGTCCAGAATGATAGAGCTGGGATCAGAAGCCAGAGATCCTGGGGGTCCAGTTTAGTCGTCCTCCTATCATACCCCCTCTTCCCAATTCCTTAATGTAGGCTCAGAGATTTCTTGCTGGAAGATATCTAGCTCCATTCCCTCATTTTACTAATTGGTATCCAAGTCTTCTTGTTACGCAGATGAGGAAACTGAAGCTGAGAGAGGCAATGATTTGGGTAAGGTCATACAGGCAGAATATGTGGTGAGGCTGGATTCAAACCCAATGCTCAGCACTGTGCCCGGCCCATAGTAGGTGCTTGAGTGATTGACTGAAGGAAACCTGGCCCCTCTGACTGCAGACCCTGGGCTCTGCATTGAACCGTGCTGCCCTCCTTTCGGGGAGCTCAAAGAGTCCAGGTGGATGCTCAGATGTTGTAGGGAAATATAGAGAGGGAACATGGAAAGGAGGGCATTGCATCATCCTGCTGAAGTTGGGGGATGGGGAGGGGGCCAAGCAGGGGGAGGAAGGGAAGCCTTTGACTCACCGCTCTGCCCCTGCCTCCCAGGATCTTGTTGCCCCAGCAGGTTCTAAAATAGAAAACCTGGGAGGATTCAGGCCTTTAAGAGCCTCGGGATGAAAGGCGTGCTATCCATTCAGAGTCTCCGGGATTCATAATCATTTTTTATTTCAATTGAATGTAGACTCAGTCATCACAGGACTGGTTCTCAGAATAGAGAGGTAGGGACCTGTTGAATCAGCCAGCCCACTTCCTGCCACCCTCGGGCATCTCTCCAAGTGCTGAGCCATCATCCACTTTCTGCTGGAGCCGGAGATAAATTGAGATTCATGGCCCTGGCTACAAGAGGCAAAACAGATTTCCATTTTCCATCCTTTCGTGCTGTCCTTAGCACCAAATCACTTTGCTGGCTTGGAGCAATCTTGTTTTCTCTCAGATGAACCCTCTCTGAACACTTTCCGTGGCCCTCAGATTTCTCTGTGACAGGTGGGTGGGGGGCCGGCTAGATTCCTTGTCAGAGGACCTGGGGTCAAATTCCAGCCCGGCCATATTCTACCTGGGTGACCTTGCTTTTCCTCATCTGTAAAACCTGAGATTTGGAGTTAGTGGATGATCTCTGAGCTCCTTCTAGCTGGAAGATTCTGGGACAGATGCTTAGAGATAAGTAAGGATCATTTCATTCCTTGAGCCTGTATCCCCAGAGCCTAGCACAGCACTCCGGCACACAGTAGGGGCTTAATAAATGCTTGCTTCTTCGTTTGATTTCCTTACTCAAAGTTTGTCTTACTTTTAGTGATCTCTCCATAGGCATCATTGTAGGCAAGCTGTATATATATTCTTTCTTTCTTCCTTCCTTCCTTTCTTTCTTTCTTTCTTTCTTTCTTTCTTTCTTTCTTTCTTTCTT
>NW_020943070.1:5370455-5451618 GCF_900497805.2 Vombatus ursinus | reverse complement strand
CTTTCTTTCTTTCTTTCTTTCTTTCTTTCTTTCTTTCTTTCTTTCTTTCTTTCTTTCTTAGACAATTGGGGTGCACAGTCATATTCTATAATGTAGGATAGTTTGTTCAACCTTTTCTTAATCAAGGGGCCCCCACTCTGCTTCTAGATCTACAAGTGGGGCCAGGCACTGTGTGAGGTGATGAGGGGACAAAGGGAAGGAAAAAGGACGGTCACAGACAGCTGGAGCTGGCCACATCCCCTCTCTGGATCGGCTTCCTCATCTGGAAAACAAGGACGCTTGGGCTCATCAAGTACTAATGTTCTATGAACAGGAGACTCCAGGGACCCCCTTCCCTCTCTGACATTTCAAAGTCATAATAATCAGGGTCCTGACAACCCTCCAAGCCTTAGTGTGTATCGCTCCCCTTCCTACATTCATTGGTCCAGCCAAAATTGGTTTTCTCTCCGTTACTCCCATATGATGTCCCATCTCCCATCTCTAGGCCTTTGCTTAGGCTGTGCCTTATGCCTGGAATGCATTTAGATTCCTAGGTGGCTAAGTGAATAGAACACTGGCCCTGGAGTCAGGAAGACCTGAGTTCAAATCCAGACTGTCTGTGTTACCTTGGGCAAGTCACTTCATCCTGTTTGCCTCAGTTTCCTTATCTGTCAAATGAGCTGGAGAAGGAAACGGCAAACTTCTCCAGTATCTTTGCCAAGAAAACCCTGAAAGAGGTCACAGTGTCAGACAGGACTGGAAAATGACTAAACAACGCCAGCATGCCTCTTAGCGTGTGCCCAGTCTCTTTCTGTGCTCAGCTCAGACGCTACCTTCTACATGAGGCCTTTCCTGACCCATGACCGCTAGACCTCCTTGCTGAAATGGCCTTCCATTTATCTGGTATGTATGTTGCACGTATTTATATATTCACATTGTGTTTTCTGATAAATTGTATGTATGTATGTTGTATGTACTTCTATCATTTTGTGTCTCCTGACAGAATGTAAGCTCCGAGAGGGCAGGGATGGCTTTATTTTTGTTTTTGCATCCCTAGCACCCAGCACAGTGCCTGGTACATGGTAGGTAGTCATATAATCAAGGCTTGTTGATTGTTACATGAAGTCAATCATACTTACCCTACCTCCCTCCTATTTAAGTTTGAACCATATAATCAATCAATCAATCAATTGACAAACCAACATTAAATGCTGCTCTGTGCCAGGAACCGTCTATAAAGACAAAAATGAAACCACCTTGCTCTCATGGAGTTTCCATTCTACTATGGGCTAGGCACCGGGCCAGGCTCTAGGGACGCAAAGGCAAAAATAAAACCATCCCTGCCTTCAAGGGGCTTTTGGTTACAGAGAAGGAAGATGAAACTCAGAGAAGTAATGTAATTTAGTGAAGGTCACAGAGCAGGTTGGTGTCAGAGCATGGACTTGAATTCAAGTTTCTCCATGTGGCATTCTCTGTACCATACCAACCCTGAGTAGCCCAGGTAGATGTTCAAGAAAAGATCTTCCTCTCACCTTCCTTTCCCCAGGAGGACTCTATCTTGCAAACAACAGAGGTAAAGAGGGCATTGGAGTATAGACCGATGCCGATGTGTGTGGACATTCTGTCTCATTCCAGCTTGTGGAGTCTCTGACTCCTTCGGGCCGTGATATAGTTAGGAGTCAGAAGGGAAGATGTTTAGCTCTTGCATTGGGGCCCAACTGTGATAACAGCTCACATCATGGTAGTGAGAGATTCAAGTTTTACAAAGGGATTTCCTCCCAAGAGTCCTCTGAGTGCAAATATTATCATCTCCATTTTACAGATGAGGAAACTGAGGCTCACAGAGGTTGTGACATGCTTATGATCACATAGCCAATAAGTGTCCGAGCTGAGATTTGAACTCAAGTTCTGGACTGCTGGCCCAGGGCTCTTTCCACACCCTCAGGGAGCACACAAGGCTTAGAGAAGGGGCCTTGGGGCTGTTTTTTCTTTGCATTGACAGATTTCGGGACCATCTGCTCAGCTCTGACCTTGGAGAGGTCACCTTGGACTGATGGGGAAGGGGGGCTGTGTCTCTTGCATGTAGAAGGCATCTGAGAAGCTCCCTGTCATTTCTGCCCCTGCCCATGAGGTGCCTGGACAGAGAAGAGGCCTGAGGGCAGGGTCAGCTGAGCAGTGGTGTTTAGCCTGCTGCCCAGCCAGACCCAGAATCACAGAGTCACTCTCACATTGAGCTCTCAGGCTTGGGAGGGACCCTGGAGGCCACCTAGCCCTGGAACTGAGCAGGAATCCCTCTGAACCATCCCTGAGAAGTGGATGCCCAACCTTTGCTTGTAGTCAGTCTCCAACTTGGGGTGCTCCCAAGGTCAAAATTGGTGCTGGAGGTCAGAGCAAGCCATCAACGAGGGGTACAAGACAGTGAATGTCCTTGGGGACCACGAGAGAGTAGGGAGGAAGGCACAAACAAGAGAAGCTTTGCCTTCAACCGTTTTCCATACTCTTTATGTTACCTAGCACTGTGCTAGGCACTAAGTCTCTAAATGCTGGTTGATTGATGACTCAGAATGTCAGAGTGAGGGGGAGACCTCGGAACATAGACTGTTGGAGGGGAAACTTTAGGACATAGATTGTTAGAGCTAGGAAAGTCCTTAGAAGATGGAACGTCACGCAGAGAGGGATCCTAGAACAGGGAGTGTCAGAGCTGGGAGGGGCCTTAGACCAGAGAATGTCAGAGCAGGGAGGGCCTTAGAACAGGGAGTATCAAAGCTGGAGAGGCCTTAGAACAGGGAATGTCAGAGCTGGGAGGGGCCTTAGACCAGAGAATGTCAGAACTAGGAGAGTTCTTACGATAGGAAATGTCAAAGCTGGAGGGGCCTTAGAACAGATAACCCTTCTCTGACCCCCTAAGTGCCAGTGACCTCCCTCCCGTGCTATCTTGGATTTAACTACTCTGTGTGTTCTATTTGTAGTGATTAATTTGATATTTATACTGTGTATGCTTAGATGCGTGCTTGTCTTTCTCAAGGTGGCTGCTCCTCAGGAGCAGGGATTGTTCATTCTTCCTTGTCCCCCTAATCTGTGCCTTCTGCCTTCTAGGCCTTCCTTCTAGTCTCAGCTAAAGCCCCACCTTTTTGCAAGAAGCCTTTGCCGATTCCCCCTTAATTCTAACGCCTTCCCTCTGACATCATCTCTGTTCGACCCTGTTTAAAGCTTTTTGCAAACACAGGTGTTTGCAAGCTGTCTCCACCACTACTAGATTGTGAGTGCCTTGGAGGGCAGGGACTGTCTTGCTTTCTTTGTATGCGCTTCTCTCCCCAGCCTGCTACCAAGCATCACGTAAGAAATGCAGTTGGCCCATTGATTGACATTGTGTCCCTCATCGTAGGTGCTGTGTGTTCTCCTGGCTGAATACGACATGGACAGCTCTTTTGGACCCTGTTTATGGCTGGCTGCAGCCTGCATTATGAAGGTGGAGAATCAGAAAGCATCACCATTCATAGCACTGTAGATTTCAAGGCCGGAGAGAATCCTAAAAATCACTTGGTCCAATCCCGTCCTTTAACAGAAAGGCAAACTGAGGCCCAGGGAGACGAAGTGATTTGCTTTTGTCTTTGTATTTCCAGTGCTTAGAACAGTGTGTGACACATTGTAGGCTCTTAATAAATGCTTGTCGGTTGATTGCCAAGGTCAGGCATGTAAGAGAGCACAGTCAGGAAACGGACAAATCTGGTTCTTTTGATTCCAAATTCTCAGTCCAGTGGACCAGGGACTCCTGGGGGTAGCAGAGACCTTTTCAATGGATCTGGGAGCTTAACACTATTTTCATAAAAATATGAAGATAATTTTATTTCTAATGGTAAGTATCATTGGATATAACTACCATGAACAAAAGCTCTCTGGGGTCCTAAGCACTTTTTTGAAGGTAAAAGAATCCTGAGACTGAAAAGCTGGAGGACCACTGACGTAGTCCAAACCCCTTATTTTCCAGACGAGGAGAGTGAGGCAGGAATGGTTAATTGACTTGTTCCAGGTCGCACAGGTGGCCGAGCTGGGGCTCCACTTGGGTCCTTGGACTCCAAACCCAGTGCTATTCCCACCACACCATGCTACCTACTGGGAGGGTGGAGACAACGTCGGGGCTCTGAATGCGGTCATTCTTCTACCTCCTCTCTGGGAGGCGGTATGCTTCTACCACACTCCACTTTGGGAAAACTGGACGGGTTGCCTTCTCCCACCCCGACTCGCCTGCCCAGCGCTGCTCGCCCACCACGGGGGGGGGGGTTTCCCAAAGCCGGGGGGGGGGGGGGGGTGGGGGGGGGGCCCCCAACCCCCCCCCCCCCCCCCCCGCTGAAATGTGCCGCAGGTTGGGGGCTGGACTGCGGCAAGACCCCCTGGCCCCGCCGTCCTTCCGGTCCCCTGGGGCTGCCCGCTGGGGTCTCCGTGGGCCAGGGCTAGGCACAGGCACCCAGAGTCCCCGTGGCCCAAGCTTGTTGGGACTTTTCTTTCCAGGATGAACCCCAGGGTCCCCTCCCACCTCCTCTCAGACATCCACCGCATAGCAGGACCCACGTGCTGCAGAGCGCTCCTTCACTGACATTCAAGGCTTTCCGCAGTGTGGTACTAGCTTGCCTTCCTAACCCTGCTTATCTCCCACGCCTCCCATTACACACACACACACACACACACACAGTCAACTCAGGTCACATTGAATAACGTTGGCTCCATCTCCCTCTCTTTCCTCCCACTTCCTCCAGGAAGCTTGTTCTGATTCCTCAGGTGCCTAATGACCTTTGGCTCCTACACACCCCTATATTTTCCTAACTAATGAACTCACCTTGCAATCCTAGTATTTTAGTGATCTTTTCACTCACAGGATCCTTGATCTGGAGCTGGAAAGAATCTCAGGGTCCTCTGTTCCAATCTCTTCGTTTTCTAGTTAAGGAAACTGAGTCCTAGAAAAGTGAAATGATTTAACCTAATCACTCAGGTACCAAGTGGCAAAGCTGAAGCTGGCCCCTTGGATTCTGAAGTCAGCAGGGTTTCCACTTCACTCATCTTGGTTGGTATCTTTCTCTCCTACTTTTTCTAATCTCCAGGAGGGCAGGAAATGTGTCTTCTCTAGACTTGGGAGCTCAGTGCTCTATGCACAGGAGGGGTTTAGTAAATGTTTAATGAAAGCACAGAGGTGCAGGCTCTGGGTTTGGAGTCAGAGGACCTGGGTTCAGATGTGGATTCTTCCACTTACTGCTTACATGACTTTGGATAGGTCAATTGACTTTCCTGAGCCTCAGTTTCCTCATCTGTACAATAAGGGGGTTGGATTAGATGGCCTCCAAGATCCCTTCCAACCATGAATCTGTGGTCCCATGATCCTCATGTTATTCATGGGGGAAACTGAAGCCTTTAGAGGCAAAATGCTAGGCCAAGATCAGACAGTTGTTAAGCGGAAGGACCAGATCACATATACAAAGTTATTTTGTAAGCTTGAAGTGTAAAACATTATTACAATCCCAGGGGTTTACAATCTGGGTAGGCAGACAAATCACCTATGAAAAACATGCTGAATGGCACAAGACAGTATATAATTAAAAGCCGACTGGAAGTGAGAAAGACCTGGGTTTCAATCCCATCACATATTGGCTGAGTGACCCTGGGGAAGTCACTTCCCTTGTCAGTGCCCTGGGCAACCCTCTCAGGCTCTAAAGTTGCAGAACAGAATTGTAGTGTAGAGCTGACTTCATCAGGAGAAGAGGTTTCTCCTTTGGGAGTTCCCCAGATCAATGAAATCACAGGTCCAGAAAAACAACCACAACAACATTTATTGTTTATAGTGATGAAGGTTGAAGGAATGGAGGAGGAACAGGAAACTTCATCTTCAATCCTCTGCAATTGAGGTTAGTCATTGGGTATTGATCAGAGTTCTCTTTCAAAGTCATCTTTACAGTGTTGTGATTGTACGAGCCGCATTTTCTCAGTCCTGCTCACTTCCCTCTGCATCAGTTAATACAACTCTTCTCGTTTCCTCTCTTTGATCATTTCTCATTCACTCCAGTATCTTTGCCAAGTAAACCCCAAAACGGGGTCATGGAGACTCAGACACAACTGAAAAGACTGAACAACAACAACGAAAATATCACTACAGTTTTCTCCTATTCTTCTATACCATAATTGCCCAATAGATAGACACCTCCTTAGTTTTCAGGTCTTCCTTGTTGTTGGTCAGTCATTTCAGTCCTGTCCAACTCTTTGTGACCCTGTCTGGGATTTTCTTGGCAAAGATACTGGAGTGGTTTGCAGTTTCCTTCTCTAGCTCATTTTACAGATGAGGAAACTGAGACAATTTGGGTTAAGTGACTTGCCCAGGGTCACAGAGCTAGGGTCTGAGGCCAGATTTGAACTCAGGAAGATGAGTCTTTCTGACTCCAAGCCCAGTGCTCTATCCACTGTGCCACCTAGTGGCCCCTTTTAGTTTTTTACCTCCACAAAAAAGAGCTGCTAAGAATATTTTGGTACATGTAGGTCCATTCCCTTTTTCTTTGAACTCCTTGAAATATAGATCTAATAGTGGTATTTCTGCTTCAAAGGGCATGCACAGATTAGTAACTTTTGGTCCATAGCTCCAAATTATTTTCCAGAATGGCCGGGCTGGTTCACAGATCCCCCAACAGTATATTAATGTGCCCATTTTCCCATAGCTCCTCCATTTGTCATTTTTTTTTTGTCATTTTGGACACTGACTCTTTTAAAGTCTCTCTAATCTCTCATCTTATCCCCTACACCTAGCACAGTGCCTGACACATAATAGGTGCTTGTTAATTGATGTGACTTTTAAAGGCTTACAGATGAGTTAACCATCTGTATTTCCTCCCCACACTAACAAAAGCATAGGTCCAGACAACAGAGTCCATACTAATGTTTCACTTCCATGTTTATGAAGCACCTTCCTTATAATAACTTCCCAAGGTAGGAAATGCCGTAGTGGTGATGTTGTTCATTTTCTAGGTGATGTGGCTCAGAATGTCCAGTCGTCACACAGCGAGCAAATGAGAGAGCTTAAATGTCATCAGATGGTCAGTGAGAACAGGAGCTAACCAATCCTTGGAGGTATGGCTTCACCTAAAGACTTGTTTTAACAAGAGCAATTAAAGACATTTAGCAAGATATGCCTGGATTAGAAATAACTTTTACGGCTTCAAGTGGCACAGTATAATTGATCTTTCCAACATTATATCATAAAGTTAGTAAAATAACTGGTTTTTCTTTCCTCTCTGGTCTGGTTTTAGGTGCCTGTTAAATGTTCTTGATAATATATTTCAGACATAAACCCCACAAAATATATGAACAGACTCTCTCTATTTCCTCAGTCTGTAGCTAAAGGAAGGAAACAGTGAGGTAAGCTGGAGCCTGGTTAGCCCAGGAAGATAGGCTGGCCTCTATGGCCAAATCAGGGCTATGCCAGGCTGATGTTCTTAGGCTGTAGAACCCAATGATTCTGGGCTCTGGAAATGGGTTTCATTTTCCCTTCTTTCCCTTAAGTGCTAGTAAAATCCTTTTGAAAATCCCACCCTCTGTCATAGGTGGTTGAGAAAGGAAAAGAAGGGTATCCCTGGGGAGATGGCCCAACAAGGCAGGCAGGAGAGTTGATCTTTGGGGAGGAATGAGGGCAGCAGCTGCTGTCAGTAGTGTTAAGGAGACCACCAGGTTCTCTTTTACTATGACAGGCTTCCTGTGGGAAGCAGGAAGAGTCTGAAACTCTAGGATGGTCCATTGTACCAGGAAAGAGAGCTGGAGAGACAGGTGAGAGCTCTTGGTGGTGGGGCACTGTGAGTTTTGTGTATTTAGATCTTTAGGTGACTTTTTCCTGTTTGTATGTGTCTGTAATATTATACTAAATCCATGTACCACAAATGGCAAAGAATCTCTATTCTAGCTAATAATGACCCTGTGATCCAAGGTTATTGGTCATTATATCATTGACCAGGTCTGCTGAGCCCTTCCCTCTTCTCTTGAGCAATCTGGTGTCAGAGATCACAGGTCCTTGGCAATTAGAGATTGTGAGCCCCTAACACCAGGCACAGTCTACTGGAAGAGGCAGAGACAGCTAAAGGAAGTCCCAATCCCTCAGTAGCTTTGGGGATAACAGCAAGAGTCAAAAAGAAGAAAAAAAGCCCAGTGGGGCTTCGGCAGGCCCTAGACCTGATTCCATTTCTGCTCAGGGTCCTTTAGCCCAGTTAGAAAATGAAGAGAAAGGCTGAGGCAAAGACCAGGAGAAAGATGGGCGGGGGGAGGAGAGCTGGAGATATCTGAGTGGAGGGTGGAGACGGATGAGGGACGAGACAAGGAGAGAGGGGAGAAGTGACTCCCCAGTCCGCAAGATGAGTCTGAGTATAGTTTCATACTAGAAAAGTGAAGCTTAGCGTTTTCATCTCAGCCTCCCTGATGTGACATGTTCCTTCCCCCCTCCCCCATTAAATCTGGGGCTGGTTAGCTCACTTGTTAGCCCTGTGCCCCTGAGGCTCTGGGCTTGATCCCTGCATGGACAGCAAACAGCAGGAATGTTCTCTTGACTATCTGACCTGGATGATGAGACTGAGATAGAAACGCTCAGGGAAGTTGGGGAAGCTACAGAATTAGGACATGGGATTGATTTAGAGAGAGGAAACAAAGGGTCAGGGGTAAAGGGATGAGGCAGTGGGAGAGGCCGCGTTCTTTCAGCAACGGCCCGAATGAGAGCTGGTCCTCTTGAACATCACTAACAAATGACCAGCAGGCTGTGAGGAGCCAACAATATCTCCCAGTTTGCATAAAACACAGAAGCTCTTCTAGGGAGTGAAGAGCCAGCGGGGACAAAATGTAGGAAGAGACTACGCATCTGGTCAAATGGGCAGGGACGAGGGGATGCATCTGGGGTCTCCTCTCCCCCCCAGTCACAGAAGCATAGCTTGAGATTTGGGGGGGACCCTGAAGGTCAATAGTATGAGTCCCTCATTTTGTTGATGAGGAAATGGAGGTTGTGACTTGCCCAAGGTCACACACGTAGTAAGCATCAGGGGCAGGATTTGAATCCAGGTTCTGTGACTCTAGGGTAAATTTTCTTTCCATCACACCACACTTCATCCAGGCCCACACTATCTACGGAAAATGGAGGGTTTTTATTCATCAGTCAACATCTAGGAAGTCACCCTAGCTTGCATTCATTTGCTCACTCAGTAAACACTTATGTGTCTATTTGTGTGAATGATCAAGCAATCAATAAGCCAGGCACTGTGCTAGGTACTGGGACTAAAGATAAAGATAAAATCATCCCTGCCCTCAAGGAGCTTACATTCTACGGTGGGGAAGGAGAGGAACAATGTTTAAAGATAAATAAGTTCAAAATGTATGAAATATATTAAAAAAAAACCACTCCCTGTCCTAGGTGCTGGGAGATGTGCACAGTACCTGCCCCTCACAAAGCTTCCAGTCTTAGTGGGAGGATGATAGTAATAGACATAACTAACACCCAATATTACATGCTAAAGTGCCTTAGAGAGGGAAGAAGTCCGAAGGGAGTAGGAATTCTGAAGGGGAAGGACTGTAGTGATAGGAAAACAGAGAATGCTTTCAGGAGGAGGTATATTTTGTTATGGGCTTTGAAGTATGGGTAGGATTTCTTTTAAAAACATTTATTAATATCATTTGAAATATTATCTTCACCTCCAAATATGCCCTCCCCCTCCCCTCTTCAGAGTAGCATCCCTTGTAATAAATAATTGTTTAAAAAAAAGAAAAAAATAGACCAGCAAAGTAATCTAATGCATCGATTGTATCTGTCAGTATGTGTAACATTCCACGTAGGATGGGAAAAATCCAGCAAGTGAAGGTAGGATAAGGAGGACATGTCAGGAATAGGGTTATTGTAAAGCTCAGATGAGATGATAGAACAAAAGAAAGAAAGAAAGAAAGATGTCACGGTCTTCTTTGAGAACAAAGGATAAACAACAAAAGAGGTGGTATTTGTAAAGTGCTTAGCACAGTGCCTGGCACATAGTAGGCGCTATATAAATGATAGCGATTAATTGATTAATTATCCTAATGAAATGGCTTCAAAGGAGTGTGGATCTATCCTCACTAGTGGAGAAACAATTCAAAAGCGCACAGGTACTATTTTCAGGTCAAGAGTAGAATGCTCTTGTGGGGTCTTTCCTCCCGTCTCACCCAAGTAGAGCCATTTGCTGGGTCTAAGAGGATATGGCAGATGTTAAGCTAAGCTGGCCTGGGCAGTGGGAACAAAAACGCAGCATTCCAAGGATTGCAGGCTTTGAACTACGAGGCATCTCAGAGGGGCACCAAGTGACAGATTCACCGACCTTCTGATTTGGAAGGGACCCTGGTGACTGTCGAGTCCAGTCTACACCGCAAAGGTATCCTGATTATAGGCCACCCATCACGTGGGTGTCCACCATCTTCCTGAAGCCCTCCAATGAAGGGGACTCCGCCTTCTCCCCAGGCTTTGGGTTCCATTTTGGGATGGGCCTAATAGCTCGAAAGTTTCAGCTAAACATCAAACCTAAATTGGTGGTTCCCATCCATTGCCTGTGGTTTTGACCTTTGGTGTCAAACAAAATAAATCAAATCCCTCATCAAATATCCTCCAGATACTTTGACTGAATGAATGAATGAAAAGCATTTGTTGGCAGTTTACTGAGTGCCAAGCATGGTGCCAAGTGCTGAGCACACAAAGATAAAAGCAGGAAGTCCAGCTCCTTAGTTGCCCTAGGTCTGCTGAGGAGGCTGATTTTTGGCCTGTGGGGCCCTTCTTTGGCTCTGGGCCTGCCCCTGGGGGAAGGCACAGGAAAAGCCTGGAGATTTAGTCTTGCCCTTGCCTTTGTACCTCTTAAGAAACTGAGGTCCAGAAGGAAGTGATTTGCCCCAAGTCCCACAACTAACAAGTATCCAAGGAAGTGACCAAGGTTGGCCTTCCTGACTCCAAGTTCAGTGCTCTCTACTATGCTGCCCTTCCTCTTGAGCAGGAGTGGGGACTTTGGGAACTGATGACAGTCTAGGCTAAGCGTTCCAGGAGGACCAAGTGGGCCAGGTCGACTTATTTTGTACAGATTTAGAGAGGAAAGAAAATAATTGACTAGGGAGAGGGGATGTGCCTGGAGCAGGCTGGAGGAGAGGGGATCAGAGAAAGCCTTGAATAAATGACCAAGACTCACAGAGAGTTGGCGGAGCAATTTTAATGAGGGTTTCTTAGTATTGATCAGTGGGAGATATAGCCAGCAAGGGAAAGGCAGACAGAGGGAGCTGCTCTGCTCTTAATACCCAAGGACACACTACAATTTATCAGCATCAGCCCAAAGGCGAGCCAGCTTACCCTTAACCCCTTCCCTCCTCGCCAGCCCAGGCTGAATGGTCCTTCTTCCAGTTTCATCTCCCTTCTGGAGGAGGTCAGAGAATCACAGATTGTTCCAGGTGGAAGGTTCCTTATAGTCTAGCCCTGTGCCTTTTTTTTTTTTAAACGAGGAAAGAGGATCAGAGAGGGGAAGGGTCTAGTCTGAGTTCCCACAGAAAACGAACAGCTGACCAAGTTCAGGGCATTTTCCATTCCACCCTGCTGCCTCAATTCCTCTTCCTTATTCTTTTTTCCATTGTCCCTTCAGGTAGAACATCAGCCTCATTGTCTCTTCTCCATTTGATGTCTACCTAACATGATCTCTCTCTTCCACTCTGTTCATCCAAGTCTTCCCCATTCTTCAAGGTCCAGCTTAAGTCTCATGTCCAGGAAAAAGCTTTCCTTGACCATTCCAGCTGGAGACACTCTCTTCTTGCCCTATCCCAGAGATCCTTCAACTTTTCTGTGCATTATAGACCTCTTGGGCACTCTGTAAAGCCTGTGGATCCTTTCTCAGAATAATATTTTTAAATGAATCAAATAAAATACATAGGATTACCCAATAAACAAAGCATTATGTTGAAATACAATTGATATATTAAAAAAAAATTTCACAGTTGCCAGGTTAAAAACCCCTTACCTAAAAACTTGAATTTTTTTCTACTCTTATCTTTTGTTCTTGTATCACCTGCATTTCCCACTGTATCTCTCTACCTACTCCCAAAGAGCCATCCCTCATAATAAAGATAAAAAAAAAAAAGGAAAAAAAAATCCGGTTCAGTAAAACTAGCCATATTGGGGAAAAAAAAATCTGCCCTTTTATAAGGTGTCCCCCCCTCAAAGTCTCCCGTTTTTACAAAGAAGTGGGATGAGGGAAGGGAGTGGGGAAATGCTTTCTCATAGCTCTTCTCTTGGGGCCAAGCTTGGTCATTATAATCTTACACCATGTGGTTTTAGTTGTCTTGTTGCTTGTTCCATTTATGTGGTTGTTATCATTGTGTACACCGTTTTCTTGCTGTGCTTACTTAACTTTGCAACAGTTCACATAAGTCTTTTTATGCTTCTCTGTATTTGTCACGTCCATTTCTTACAGAACAGTAATATTCCACCACATTCGTGTGAACTCTCTTGCTTATTCATTGGCCAATTGATGGGTATCGACTTTGTTCCCAGTTTTTTCCTACCCCCAAAAGTACTGCTGTAGATATTGTTGAGTAGATGAGGTCTTTCTGTTTGTTATTGACTTTCTTGGGGTATATGACTAACAGTGAGCTCTCTGGGTCAGAGGGTATGGACATTTTAGTCATTGTCTTCCGTAGAGAGATGTTAATTAAACCCTTGGGAGCCCACAGTCACCAGTGGAGAGAATGCAGAGTAACAACTTTTAAACTTGCCTAGTAATTACCTGATAATTATTTGTTGAATTTTTTGGTGGGAGAGGGGGAATAGAGCTATTGATACCCCTAAATTCTATGATATTGGCATCCAAAGCGGGTATAGGGGTGTGGTATAGTAATAAAGCTTCCACTGAATTCCTTCCAACTGTTGTCATTGAAAGCTGCTGTGCGTTTCTAAGATAGGTTTTGGCCCAGAATATTTTTCTGGTTATAGAATATAGTAATGTTGAAAGCCTACTTATCCCTTGCCTGTTACTGATACCAACATGTCGTTTTGATAATGACGTTCTGACTAAAGGCAGAGCGATGGAAAGACCTTAGGATATTGAGCTGGAGAAACAAGGTTCCAGTCTCATTTCTGCCGCCTGTTATCTGTGTGAGTTGGGAAAAGTCATTTCATTTTTCTTGGCCGCATTTGTAAAATGGTGAGGGTGGATTAGAGATGATCTCGAAGGCTCCTCCAAACTTTAAATCTATGGTATAACGGTTCCAGGTAGTCCAGTGAGGAACTGCGTACGGAGAAGACCCAGACTTTCAATGACTCCTTTGTCATGTATCAAAATCTTTTCAGGCAAGCCACTGTCCTGAGATTTTTTGTGTAGAGAGACTGTTTTCTGTTTATAAGATGGAAACAGAATCACAGAGTTTAATATCACAAAAGAGACTGTGGTGTTCACCTAATGCAAATCCTTTTTTAAATTTATTTTAAAAAATTCTGAACTTACCAAATATGATCTAAGATGAGTGTGGTAGGAGCAATATCCCAACACCTCCTCCCTTGAAGGTTAGGCTAGTATTTTCTTGTTTGAAACTATCCCTTTCGTCATTTCTTATTATGCAGTTAAGGTCCATTACATTCATATATCATGATTTTTTTCAGCTATTCCTGAGTTGATGGGCACTCTATCAACCCCACCATCACTATCGTCATCATCATCATCAAGTAGCATTTATATAATACTTTATAGTTACCAAAGCACTTTACATATATCATCTCATGTAATCCTTACAATAACCATGGGAAGTAGGTGCTATTATTATCCTCATTTTGCACATGGGGAAACTGAGGCTGAGAAAGGTTCAGTGACATGTCCAGGGTGGCACAGTTACTAAGTGTCTGAGATCCTGTTCAGGATCTGAACTCAGGTCTTCTGATACTATTCTCTCTCTTTCTCTCTTCTCTCCCCTGCCTTCTCTCTCTCTCTCCTCTCTCTCCCTCCATTCTCTCTGTCTCTGTCTTTGTTTCTCTCTGTCTCTCCCTCCCCCACCTCACTTCCTCCCATCACTTTGGAAAATTAAACTAACTAATTTTTTTGATGAGGTAGCTAAGTGGTTCAGTGGATAGAATTTTGGACTTAGAGTTGGGATGATCTAAATTCAAATCCTGCCTCAAGCAATTGCTAGCTGTGTGATCCTCAGTAAGTCGCTTCTGTCTGCCTCAGTTTCTTCATGCATGAAATGAGGATAATAATACCACCTCTCTCTTAGGGCTATTGTGAAGATTGGCTGATATAACAAATGATAAACATGTTGCAAACCTTAAAACACTGTATAAAATGATTGCTATTATTATTATTTTAATACTTTCTATTTTGGTGTTTAGTTGGGTTTTTTATTTGTCGATTTTCTAGTTTTTTGTTGCATATTCAATTAATTGGACTGTTATTTCTCCTTTTTTGTTAACGAAAGCATTTGGGATATGCATATTCTCCTCAGGATTGTTTTGGTCATGTTTTCCTAATTTTGGTATGTCTCTTTTTTGGGTCATTTTCTTTGATGAAATTATGTATTGCATCTCTGATTTGTTCTTTACGTCACCATTTCTTTAGGTAGGATTATTTAGCCTCTAATTAATTTTTAATGCTTTATTCAAAGGCCCTTTATTGAATATATTTTTTATTGCATCATGGTCAAGTAAAGGAGGTTTTTAATATTTCTATTTTTTTTGTATTTTTATGAGGTTTTTAAACTCTCTACTACAGGGGTTTTTGTTTTTGTTTTTTGGAAATGTGCCATTCTCATTCAGTAATCACCAGAGATCTGTCATATCTGACTTTTCTAAAATTCTTTTCAGATTCATCTGCCAATGTTAGAGTTTGTTTGCTGATGACTAATCACTCCCTGAGTGTATTCTCTCTCTCTTATTGTTTCCTTTCTTATTTCCTTCCTGTTTCTCTGTTGAATTGCATGTATTTCTATATCAAACTTTGTGTGTGTATGTGCTTTAATGTTTGTGTTGTACTTTCTTTTAAGCAGTTCAGATGAAAGTGGGGTTTGACTAATACTCTCTTCCCCACAGCTCCCTCCATGTTACATAGTTTTCTTCTTGTGTACCTAGACTATGTGAGACTCTTTCCTTCCACTTTCTTTTCTAGTGTATCTACTTTTCCCTTCTTTTTCCCCCTTCCCTTAAGGTCATTAAAATTCCCATGCCCTTTGTTTTATTTAACATCCTCTATGACTCTTGATGATATGAGGATTCTGAAGAGACATTTGTTTCTTCTCTCCCATTGGAATTTAAACATTTCATCCTTATATGGTTCCTCCAGTTGCTCAAATTTTTATGTTACTCTTGATGGCTATATTTGCATTTTAGAGTTTCTACATAGCTCTGGTCTTTTCATCAAGAATGCTTAGGATTCCTCTATTTCCTTGCCTCCTCTTCCCCACCCCAACCCACAGGATTATATTGAGTTGTTCCATATAAATTTATTCTTTGCTGTAAGTTCTTATATTTTGCTCCTTGGAATATTCTATTCCAAGATCTCCTCTCCTTAGGGTGTTAGTTGCCCAGTTAGTTGGCTATGGCTTCTTGATGCTTGAATTCTTTCTTTCCAGCCATGCACAGCATTTTCTTTGACCCAGAAGTTTTGGATTTTGGCTTTGGAAAATTTCATTTTGGAATTTCAGGTTACCAATGGATTCTTTCTATTTTCATGAAAATTTTCATTTTGGAGTTTCTTTCAGGTTGCCAATGGATCTTTTCTATTTTCACGTTACCTTCTTGTTCCAATAGATTTGGGCAATTTTAATTCGTGATGTGAAATATGCTATCCAGTCTTTTTTTTGGGGAGGAGGTGTTCTTTAATTAGTCCAATGATTTTCACATTTTATCACCTTGATCTGTTTTTTAGGTCAGGTGTTTTCAATATTAGATATGTTATATTTTCCCTATATTTTTCAGTCTTTTGATTTTTGTTCCAGTATTTATCATCTTATGGAATCATTGGCTTGTTTGATTCATTCTAATTTTCAGGGTGTCTGTACTTGGGCAAGGTTTTTCATCTCCTGTATTAAGCAGACTATTTTCTTACCAAATATTTCCTCTAAATATCTCATTTTGCTTATAATATTATTTTAGAACTCTTGCTTCATTTCTTTTAGGAATTCCATTGACTTTTTGGTCAACCTTTGATTTTTTTTTTTTGAGGTTTTGCTTGTAGACATTGTGGAGTTTTCTTACTCTTCTAGGATTATGTCTAGTCATCCCTAGGTCAATAAAATGTCCTTATCACTGGTCATTTTCTTTTTTTACTTATTTTCCCAGCCTGACCTTATTGCCTGAATTGGGATTTGGGGTCAAGACCAGACTTTGTGCTCTTCTGGAGCAAATGGTAGGGTCTTATTTGGGCCTTGTCTGTATAATCTGGGGTCCTGCTCCTGCTTCCTCCAAATATTCAGCACAATGTTCTTCAAGAAACTTAGGGTGATTCAGGACATTAGTTCCCTAATAAGTCTGATCACTGACCTGGTCTGAGTTTTACAGGCTCCTAACCCTTGCTTGGGTCTGAGAAACAGTTGTAGGCTTGCCGCTGGTTAGAATTCCAGTAGACAATCACTGGCCTTAGCCCTTGTTGGCATACTGGAAAACTTTGTTTGGTCAGAGAAACACAGCAGGAGGCTCACCCCCTGGTCCCATTATGCAGTTGTCAGGCCCAGCTATCTCCTGACGTTGGAATATTTTTTTTGGGTGTCAATCTGGATTGAAGGAAATCACCCATTGTGGTTTTTCTTTGGATTTCCCAATCATCACATATACTCTGGTCTGATGCTCTTCTTTGAGCTTTGCTAGAGTAGTTATGTGAGAAAACTGGGGATTTCTCTATTTCTTCTCAATCTCTCATCTTTATTTGTCTCCCTAAACCCTTTGAAAGTAAATGAACTGAGGCCCAGAGAAGGAAAGGTACTGTCTCTGGGTCACATAACTGACGAGTGGGGGATTCAAGTTCAATCCAGGTGCCTTTGTGGTACAAAATGCATCCTTCCACACACTACAAACATACAGGCCCTTGCATAGAAGCGAGCTGGCTTCTGGACAGTCTGTGGAGCTCAATCACATGCCACAGCAAGATTCCTTATTGCCCTAGCTTCTCCTAAAACAGAGACATTTGAGGATCTCGTGGGACTCTTGAAAGAGTAATTCTCATTAGACTTTTCTTCTTTATATCTAGCTCAGCCTTGCTAACGAGCTCTAACATGTCAGCCCCCGGCTGCGTTGAAATCCTGGGAGTCAGCAAGGAAAAAAAAATATTAAAAATTGATTACCCAACCCAGAGTTGCTTTATTTTGTTTCATCTGAGACGTAATATATCCATCCACATTTTAACATGTTGTCATGGGAGAAGAACTGGATTGGGAGTCGACAGACTTGGATTCCAGTTCTGGTTCTGCTAATTATTCACTGTGTGATAGTGGGTAAGTCACACTCCTTCTTTGGACCATAATTTCCTCCTTTGTAAAATGAGGCGGGTGAATTAGATGTTCTACAAGGTCTCATCTATTTCTAGGTCCCATGAGCCTCTAAACCCACGTCTTCTGAGTACAAAGTCAGTCTTCTTTCCGTTACACTACACAGTCTTTGCAAAAAACTACTGTTAGGAATTCAGAGAAAAGAGGGGTCAATTAGTACTGGAGTAGTAATCAGAGAGGGCAGCTAGGTGACACAGTGGATGGAGCACTGGACCTAGAGTTAGGAAGACCTGAGTTCAAATTTGTCCTTCAACACTTACTGTGTGATCCTAGGCAAGTCACTTTAATCTTCTTTTGCCTCACTTTTCTCATCTGTAAAATGGAGAACGAAAGGCAAACTATTCCAGTAATTTTGCCAAAAAAACCCCCCAAAATCTCTTCCCTTCCTGTCCCATACCTTACCTTTCCATACTTTCTCTTCTTATCTCATCATTTATCTCTCTCTTATTCCATATCCCTCTTCTTTCATAGCCTCTCTCCTCTTCTCACTTCTTCCTTCCTCTTAACATTGATATCATGTGGATACTAATGCAGCACGTGGGCTGTCCCTCGAATCTGCCATATGCCAGCTCTATTTTTTTCTGACCCCAAATTCTACCCTGGCATCCCGTGTGCTCTCTGGAGCCCCTGCTCTATGGTTAACAAATGGACAAATGTATTAGAAGTAAGCTCTTTGAGAGCAGGAATTGTTTCATTCTTTTTCTTTCATTCTTGACAGTGCTTAGCAAATTAGCTGGTGTTTAATTGTATTCTTTGGACTGAGATAAAATGAAAAATTGAGTCTGTGTGTTCTGTGACTCCCAACCATACATATTTATGTGCATGTTCTGGCCTTACATTGTATACAATGTTTAGATAGCTAGGTGGCACACTGGATACATAGATGCCTGGAGTCAAGAAGACCTGAATTCAAATCCTGCCCCAGATCCTTCTTAGCTGGGTGATGTCTCTCAGTCTGTTTCCTCGTCTGTAAAATGGGGATAATTATAGCATCTACCTCCCAGGATTGTTGTAAGGATTGAATGGGATGGTATTTGTGAGACTTTCTAAGCCTCACAACACTATGTAAATGCTAGCTATGATGATGATGATTATGATGATAATGATGATGATGATGATGTCTGAGAACAGAGATACAGAGAGATAGCCCTGGGGGCAGAGAGACATTCAAACCTTGGGGACTGAGTTACCTTCTTTGAAACTGGTCGTCAAAGGGTCCTAAAATTAAGGACCAGGTGGGACCTTAGACATCAATCCCCTAATTTTATAGAGGAGGAAACTGAGGCCCAGAGGAGGCAAGCAATGTGCCCAGAGACCTCATAGACCATTTATTCCCTTCCCTTCCTTTTACAAAAGCAAAGAGGCTGGAGAGGAAGGCATTTGTCTATGTCTATGTCTATTTGTTGACATATATGTAAATTGGAGGAAGACTGGGAAGTGTTCTGTGGGTCTCTGGAGGATTTGCAGGCTGGCCTGAAGAGGCTTCTCTCCCAAGTCTGCGAATCATAGGCGGGAGTGGTTGGCAAGCCACCAGATTTCTCAGGCGGCTGTTTGGAAGACTATCCAAGTGGATGCTCCTTGTTAGGTCTAGACACCTGCTGAGACGGCTGCCTCTCCCCCAGATGCTTCTAGTATTTCTAGACTCTGGCAAGGTCACAGGGACTACGAGATAGGCTCTCTCTTTCCAGAAAATACCGACTCTCTTTACATTTTGCCAGCCTAGAAGCTCCAGGGTCAGGAGAATGAATGAGCTTGTTAATAGATATGCTACCTATCTCGTTAGAAGAAAGCAGGGCTGGCTAGGAGGCAAAGTGGATAGAGAGCTGGGTCTGAGGGCAAGAATACCTGAGGCTGATACTCACTGGCTGGGTGACCCTGGGCAAGGCATTTGTGTTCTGTCTGCCTCAGTTTCCTCATCTGCAAAACAAGGATGATAATGGCACCTATCTTGTAAGATTGCTGTGAGAGGATTAAATGAGATATTTATAAAGTGAGATACATACCCCTACATATATACACACACATACACACATACATATATGTATGTGTGTGTGCATATATCACTATACAGACACACGTGTGTATATGTTTGTGTATACATACACACACATACATATATATGAAGGCAGCTTTGAGTAGTGCAAATATATGTATATGTATGTAAGTCTATGTATATATCTATATGTATATATGTGAGTGTATATATTTATGTCTATATGAGTATATGTGTATACACACGAAGGCAGCTTTGGGTAGTTGTGGCACTACTGTTAACATTGTGACATTGGTTAAATCCCTGTACCCCTTGGGGCCTCAGTTTCCTCACCTGTAAAAATGGGATGTTTAAGCTGGATGATATTTCTCTTCTGGGTCTCATCTGTCTCTGACATTTTATGATCTCAAGTTCGGAGGCTGGATGGTGTCTGAGCCTTGAAGTCCAGGTCCTAAAGACAGGGAGAGAGCTGCTGTAGGGTCATCAGGAAGCCTGGACATGGGCAGAGTCCAGTTAGAGCTGAGCTTGCTCATTCAGGGATTCAAGGAGTGCCTTCATCTGGAGCCAAGAGAACAGCACCGAACAGGTTCTTGGGTCCCTATTTTCTTTGCACCAAGATTTTTTTTTCTTTTGGCCTGAGGTCAGCTCTATTAGGAGTCTGGTCACTGTCCTCAGGGAAGGTCAACTCTTATCTTGTTGTTGTTTTTGTTTTTTTAGGCAATTGGGGTTAAGTGACTTGCCCAGGGTCACACAGCTGGTGTCAAGTGTTTGGTCTGAGGCCGGATTTGAACTCAGGTCCTCCTGACTTCAGGGCCGCTGCTCTATCCATTGTGCCACCTAGCTGTCCCTGGTCACCTCTTATCTTAAGAATGAGTTCAGCCCTCTCTCAGACACAGATTCCTCCCACTTACTGGGCATGTTTCATAGTGAGAAATACAAGTATTGAGTCAATCTGTAGATTGGGGCCATGACCTCTGGTCTCAGTGCTACAGGGTCACTTCTTCATTTAAATTTAGCACATTTATTGAAGAAAGAGGCAAGATGGCCTGTGGTGTAATGAAGAGGTTCTCAAACTTTTATACTATTAAACATTATTAAGGAACCCGAAAGAGCTTTGGATTATTTGGGTCATATCTATCAACATTTACTGTGTTTGAAATTAAGACTAATAAAATTTTAAAATATTTATTAATTCAATGAAAAATAACAATAGTCATTACATGTTAACATAAATAACATTTTTAATGAAAAATAACTATGTTTTCCAAAAGAAAAAATTTAGTGAGAAGAATGGCGTTGTTTTACATATTTTTTTTGCAAATTTCTCTGGATTCTCCTCTATGCTTCTGCATTCCATCTGTTGTGATATATTGTTTTGGTTGAAGTACATGAAGAAAATTGGGCCTCACACAGATATGTAGTTGGAAAAGAGAAGAATATTTTAATAGGCAAATAACATCTTAGTGTTATTCTGAAAATAGTTTTGGCCTCATAGACCCCCTGAAAGAGTCTTGGGGACTCCCAGGGATTCAAAGATCACACTCTGAAAATAGCTGGTATAGTGAATTAGTAGCCAGCCTCAAAGCCAGAAAGGCCCCAGTACAAGTCTTCCCTCTGACAATACAGATGTGACCCTGCAGAAGTTACCTGACCTCACCTCTAATTCTTTAAGACTAGAAGTGTCTGATCAGTGTTGATCTTCATTGGGAGAGGGAATCTCCTCACTGAATGAAGTCTCATATCAGGGCTGAAAAAGAAAAAATATACTGGGCATTTGAGGATTTCAAGATACAGTGTGTTTCTAGCCCAAGGCAAACGGGGAATTGCCCCAGGGCGCTGACATTTATGGGGCTGGGCTTTTCACCCTGTACCTGCAGTCCTCTGCTGCCCTCTACCCTCATGTGGTATAACCGGTCCTAGACTGTCACGCTTTTGGGGACTGTTGTGGTGCTCCTTTTCTGTGGGCTGTGTGTGCCCCTAACTCCCTGGAGGGGTAGGAGATGAACTCTCCCAGTTCACTTGCTGTCCTCTCTACTGTCCTCTCTGCACCATATCCTGCCCTGATTCAATTGTTCTTGCTCACGTGAAAAAAAAAAATTCTCCTTTTAACTCTGCAAAGACAAAAACAAAACTTCCCCCACCTTCAAGGGCTTCCATTCCCCAAACCTGAGGGGAATATGGTGGAGTGAATAGAATCTTTGACTTGGAATCAGATAGAGCTGGATTCTGGTCTAGCCTCAGGTACTAGCTATGTGACTGTAGGCAAATCAAGGTCACTTGGTCTCTGTTCTGTTTTCTCATCTGCAAACTGGGGGAGGGGTTGAGCACCACGGTCATCATGGTACCTTCTAACTCCAAAACTATGAATAGAGGATCCTAGGAACCTGGCCTGGTCCTCCCTAATTTCTGAGAAGGCTCAGTTCCCAGTAGGTAACTTTAAGCTAACCTAATGGATATTTTAGAGTAATCAGATCAGGCATCTACAACCTTATCCATTTATGAGCAGATGATTGGTTTATTTCCCTCCAAATTCTATATAGTCCACGTGGTGAAAGATTAACATAAATTAACATTAATGTTATGAGCTGAGTTATGAGTTTGTAGCCCCCTCTGTCTCCAGATATCCTTGGTGATACCCTTTAGCCTTGTAAAACCCATCCTGTGACGCAAAGAACTTGCTATTTTAGCTATGATAATGTCAGTTTTTTTCCCAACAAGAGTCAATTCATTCTATACACAGCTTCTTTTCCCATCCTGCTCTCTCCATATTTGCTGTAGGGATTTAAATATAAGTGAGAGAAAGTGGCATCCCAGGTTGGTATCCACTGCTCCCTCCTCCCCACTGCTCCTTCTTCCCATCCACATAGTGTCCTGGGAGCCCACCTGTGTTCTGTGGCACAGTATTCCTATCACATCTGGAATTCTAATCGCTTTCGGAATGGCGTGCATGCTCAGTTCTGGGTACCACGTTTTGGTGGTCTGCAAGCTTGATGTGAAGGATGATGTGACGTGCCAAAAAATCTGGTGGGCTCTTTGATTGTGTTAGTAGGAGGATGAGAGAGGAAGGAAGCTTTAGAGAGGCCAGTTGTGGCTCTCTGTGGAGTCGTTGGAGTGGGGAATGGGCTGCCTTGGGATCAGATGAGATACTATATGTCAGCTGCTTTGCAAACCTTAAAATGCTCTGTAAATGTGAGCTATTGTTAGCTCTAATCAAATAAGTTCCCCATGCTTTAGGGTCTTCGAGCCAGGCTAGGTAACTCCTCATTAGGGCTAATGTAAAGGGGACTCCTGCTTTAGGTAGGGTCTAGATAAGCTCTGAAGTCTCTTCCAGTTTGGAGATTTCATGACTGTGGGTAATTATTCTGTGGCCCTTGGCCCTGGTCAGGCTATGTCTGGAGTCTTGGGTTCAGCTCTGGGTCCCATATTTGAGGCATAAAAGCATCAAATTGGGTCATGGCCCAAGGAGGATGGCCAAGATGATGAAAATTATGGGAACTGTGCCATGGGAAGACTAAGGCGGTGTGAGGGACTAGGTGATCTCTTTTTATGTATTTCAAAGGCTTTCATCTCCTTTGTCTATATCTTGTCGATATGTCTTTATGCTTGTGTTGCTACCCCTCTCCCCCTCCCCATTAGAATGTAAACTCCCCGTGGGCAGAGATTCTTCTTGCTTTCCCTCCAGCTCTTGGTACAATGCCTGGTGCAGAGTAAGTGTTGAATGAATGCTTATTGATGGATTGGAGTAGGAGGAGACTTGTTCTGTTCAAGTCCTGAGGGCATAATGAGGAGCAGTGGCTAGTTCGTGGGAACGGATTTTTGTCTAAGTATTGGTTTATAAGTATTTGTATTGATTTTGTAATACAAGGAGGAATTTCCTAATCCATAGAGCTGATATAAAAACCTCCTGTGAAGTAATGTGCTCATCATCACTGCAAGTGTCCGAGGGGAAGCTGAGGAGCTGTCTGTCAGGGATGCTATCGATAGGGGCTTCCTGTGTATGGCAGTAGATGAGACCAGGTGATCTCTGACCTCCCTCCCAATTCTGTGATTTTATGATGCTTCCAGGCTATTTGCAGGGCAAGAAACTGCATTCATTGGGAAAAAGGTTGAATAAATCCACTTACTTGAGGACCGAGCTATTAAAAAAAATCTTTATTTCATGTACCAGGAATTTTTTTTTAGTTTTCGGCTTTTTAAAATTTTTTCTTTTAACAGTCTGAAAAAAACCCCACAAAGTAAAGAAAAATGGAGGTTGGTTTCTTGAACTGGTCTGAGCTGGGATGCGAGCCATACCCCTTTCCAGGCCCAGTCCTTTCTCCTCCCCCCCAGCCCTTGCACCCCTTTCTTTTGCACAGAAATGGCTCGCTCGAACTCTCTGGCTCCCTATGCCTCTTTGCAGACTCCTAGCCCTCTGGGGACCTCAAGTTCTGTAAAGGACCCTCGGCCATCCAACCCTGATTGCGCTCCATCAGGGTCAGAGCATGGATGTCATTTTTCACTATTGCCCAGTGGCTGGACGCTTGGGTGGTTTTTGGTTTTTTGTTTCTGTTTTTTTGTTTTTTTTGTTTTTTTGCCTTTCTCTTTAAGGTCTGGAGTCTGGGAGGAGTGAGAGAAAAGTTAGATTGGGATTCAGAAGGCATCCCGTAGGTCCTGCCCAGACCCAGCAAAAGCAGTAAGATGCTCATTGACAGCCATTCTTTCTCTGTGTTGCTAGGGCCATGTTGTTCCCTTGAATGCACACAGCAGGCTGCTCAGTGTATTTCCGTGCTGGGGCTGGGGGTTAGGGGGGTGGAGAAGGAGATTCAGTCCTATGTTTTAGTCCCTCCCCACCAGCCACAGGCTCCTTCTGGACTGTAGAGAACAGCAAGGAACTCAAGGTTGGTGGCTGTCTTAGACACCGCAGGGATCATAATTGGGCAACCAGAAAAGACTTCAGATTGGGCATGTGTCTGGAAAGGGGTGAGGTCAACTTTGACTCCTGTGGAAGAGTCAATGACCCACTGGATAAACCTGCCCTTATCACTGGACCATTCATTGTGGAGATTTCAGGTTTGGGGAGAGGTGATGAAGGTCTGTCTCATGGAAGTGAACTGCTCCGTTCCTCTTTGGGTCAGGGGAGAGGACATTTCTAGCCCCTAGACATAGACCGAATGGAAGCTTGACCTTCATCCACTCTCCACCAGCCAGACTGCCAACAGGAGGTCTCTCCCAGCCTCCATATGTGGGACAGTTCCCCAGGCTCCTAGCCACAGAAGCTCAAGGCAGCCAGAGAGTCTGGGCCACATTCTCTCTCCTGCCCATCAGGGCCTCCTGTCTATTCTTGATCTTGGTCATGGCATTGAGAAGGGGGAAAATGGAATAAACAGTGTTCAGAGGGACCCCTAGCACATCTTCCCTCTTTCCAGAGCAGCAGCACAAACATGCCAAGGCAGGTTGTTCACAGAGTGTGACAATCTGGCTTTGACATGGATGGGGGTCAGGGAGTGGGGGAGCACAGTGAGGAGGCTTATGGAATCTCTGTGTGTGTGTGTGTGTGTGTGTGTGTGTGTGTGTGCGTGTGTGTGTATCTGGGTGGGGTCCCCTTGACTTAGGGGATATTGGTCATTGGAAGGAGTATTGGCCAAGAGTCTGTCCATGGTGGTGGGTGGGGGTGGATGGGCACTGTGAGTGTGAGAATCCTAGGATGCCCAGGCTATAAAGGCTTCAAAAGCTCATCCTATCCCAACCTTGCCCCCCATCTCCCATTTGACAGAAGACTGAGACCGAGAGAGATCAAGTGACGTATCCAAGTTCTCACATCAAGTTTGTGGCAGAACCAGGGGCCAGAACCCAGGTATCCTGGCTTCCAAACCAGAGGCTCTTTTCATGTATAGAAGTATTTGTGAAGGCAGGAGTCAGTAAGCATGGTGATATGTGTGTGTGTGTGTGTGTGTGTGTGCGCGTGCATTATGGCTTCCATGAGTGTGAATCAGTATTAATTGAACATGGGCACATGAGGCTGGATCATAGAGGGGGATGGTGGAGGAAGCTTGTGCACGGGGCGGGAAGAGGGGTAATCTAGATGAGTCCAAGCGGGCATGAGTCAGTGTCTGCATGTGAACGTGTGAGTCTCCTTGGGATGGGTGGTGTTTGTTCTCAGTTAGACACTCCCTCTCTAACAGTTTCTTTCTCTTAACAGGAAGAAATATTTTTCTCATGGAAAGAGTCATTTCCCTTTCTCCACCAGTCAGCCCTGCTCCTGGTCTTTTGTCATTTTTTCTTGTTCTTAAAAAATTTTAAATTATTTCATTTAAATGGATTTATTTTCTGTTTTTCTCTTTACATGTTTCCCGCTAACATTTAGATTTCCCTTCTTACCTCCCCCCCTTTTTTTTTTCACAGTTTAAAGCTGCAAAACAGTTAAAATAAAAATATGATCTGATTTCTCTTGCAAGGAAATCCACATATTATATTTACATGTATGTAGTTTGTAGTGTTTCGGAGTAAAAAAAAGCCACTTTTTTTTTCTTTTCTTTTCTTCCTTTTTTTTTTTTTAAAAGAAATCTTTTGTCATAGTGTCACTGCGATCAATCACTTCTCTTCCCTTGGACCCCTGGCCCTGGGGAAGCAATAGGCCCCATGGTGTGGCAGCTACTCTTCACCAAGGAACTGAAGAGTAGTTGGAAGCCTTTGGGCTAGGGGACCATCTGACCCCTGGGACTGAAGGTGGGAAGGATGGTGAGTCTAACTGGGTCACTTTCCTTCACCTGTTTTCCCTATGGGGATGGGAGAGAGTGGCTGTGTTTTCTAAGTCTTAAGAACAGTGTTTCTTTAGAAACTTTGTTTCTAAGTCCTAAGAACAGTGGCCTTCTTTCAAATTGTTGGGTTGGATTTGCCCAATGCAAGTGGACCACCCCCTCTACCCTCTTCCCCATTCAACACTACTGACCCTGAGCACAGGAGCATTTGGGAAGTGGCTCCCCATGAATTTCTGGGAATCCTGGAAAGTTATGGGCAGCCTTCCCGTCTTTCTCCATCACTCTGGGCTGAGGGGTCACAGTGGATCACCATTAAGCACTGGGAGCTTGGAGAGGGGGCAGTGGCCAATGTGAAACTCACCTCGTTCCCTCCCTCCTGTGCTTTAGCGACCCACAAGAAACCAAGAAGTCTTGACCACCCTGCAGGTTCAAAGGCTAGCACTGGGTCAGAGAAGGCATGGGAACTCCTTGCTTGGGGACACTAACCCAGAGACTCCAGGGCTTGGTGGTCACTGCTAATCACCCCCAGCCCTCTCATCGCCCTGAGGACTCCGGGCTCTGCTCCCCTCTACCCCCTAAGGGGAGTCAGAGCCCACTTTGGGTTAAAAGTGAACAGAAAAGAAATCTCATCCAATTAAAAAAATAAACCCTGAAAAATTCCCCAAAGCCTCCCTCCTTGTCCTTGCCTTGGTTTATTTATTTTTTAAATTTCTCTTGGTTCCCTTGGTTTTTTTTTTAATTTGTTTTTATTAAATGTTAAAATAATGGTACATGGGAAATCATGCATTTTCTTTAAATTTATTTTCTATTTTTTCTCTTTTTAATCTCTCTTGCTTTTAAAGTGTTTTTTCTCTTTTTTTTCCACATTTTTTCCTGTTGATCTCTTCATTTCTCTTATTTTGTTTTTGTATTTTTTTGTTGTTGTTGACTTATTTTTTTCTTTTTTTCTTTTTTTCCTTTTTTGCTTTTGGAAGGTTCCCACTTGGTTGGTTTTGTTCCCCCCAACCCCCCCACCCCTCTTTTTCCACCCCCACTGACCCTAGCCTGGCCCGGCCTGTTCCCCTGGCCTCTTTCCCCTGGCCCCGACTCGGAGCTCTGGGCCTCGGCTTCATACAGGGGTGGTACGGCGGTTGGCTGTGTTGGTATGGATAGAGTCCTTGTTCTCTTTCTGGATACAGTTGTGAACTTGGAGGAAGCTATTATCCCTGTCAGAGTTGTACGTGGTGGTGGGGGTGGTGGCGGCCTTCAGGGGGTCCCTGGTTAGGGTGTACATCGAGATCTCTGTGGAGGGCAGAGTGTTGAACCCTTTGATGCCCACGGGGGATGCATCCCTGGAGTGGGAAGGCTCGGTGGAGCGGGAGCTGGAGCGACTTCGTCTCTGGTAGCGATAGCGGTAGCTGGGGATGCGGGTGATGGCGGAGGACTGGAGGTAGTCCGTGGCACGGGCATTGGCTCGAAGCTGTTTGTGCCGGTCGATAAACATGTGGACAGCCAGCACTCCCACCATCTCGGCAATGATGAAGGACAGGGCCCCGAAGTAGAAGGACCAGCCATAAGAGTAGCTATTTTTCTTGGAGTCACTCTTGGAAGGGTCTCCAGCATTGGCTGATATGTACACAATGATGCCGATTATATTACTCAGACCTAGGGGAATGTGATGGGGGGAGGAGGGAGGAAAAAGGAAGAAGAGGGCTCATTAGTTTCCAAGCAGCAGTGGATGGCGGTTGGTACATCCTGGAAGCATGAGGAGGATCTATTGAAGGTACCTCATTTTACAGGTAAGGAAACTGAGGCTGGAGAGACCAAACAATATTTCCAAGGTAATATAGGTACTATGGATCCTCTAGAGCTGGAAGGGACCTCAAAGGGCGTCTAGACCCTTCTCCGTTATTTTATTATTATTATTTTATTATCATACAATCATTAGATCGCACCTCTAGAGATCCAGGGCACCTTTCACAAATGAAATGAGTCCCGGAGGGGTTCAGAGGTCAGAGTCCAAGGTCATGCAAATCATGGTTCTCCCTCCTCACTTTCAGCCTTTGGAAATCCCTGAGGACTCTTAAAAACATGGCTCAGGGGCAGCTAGGTGGCGCAGTAGATAGAGCGCTGGCCCTGGATTCAGGAGGACCTGAGTTCAAATCCACCCTCAGACACTTACTAGCTGTGTGACCCTGGGCAAGTCACTTAACCCCATTACTTAGCAAAAACAAAAACATGGCTCAGGTGCCAACCCCTCCAGGAAGCCTACTATGGGCCAAGCACTGTGCTAAGGGATGGGCATACAAAGAAAGGTTTAAAAAAATAGTCCCTGCTCTCAAGGAAGTTACAGTGTAATGGAGGGCAAGCATATGAGTAACAAATACTGGAAGAGGCACCATGGTGCAAAGGAAAGAGCATGGAGTCTAGAGTTCAGAAGACCTGGGTTCAAATCCTGCCTCAGGTAACACTAGTTGTATAACCTTGGGCAAGTCACTTTACCTCTGTCTGCCTCAGATTCCTCCCTTCTGAAATGAGGGGACTGGATTTGATGGCTAAGGTCATTTACAGCTCTGAGACTGTGAACCTATGATGAGATGATTTTTAAAGGTCCCTTTCATCTCTAACATCCCCTGTTCTAAGGCCCCTGCCAGCTCTGACATCCCTTGTTCTAAGTCCCCTCCCAGCTCTGACATCCTTTGTTCTAAGTTCCCTCCCAGCTCTGACATCCCTTGTTTTAAGTCCCCTCACAGCTCTGACATCCCTTGTTTTAAGTCCCCTCCCAGCTCTGACATCCCTTGTTCTAAGGTCCCCTCCCAGCTCTACATCTTATGGTTGACTTGATTAATTCAGATAGTAGAATCCTCCTCAAAGGACAATTGGGTATAAATGAAAAGTGGGAATAAACAAAATATAGACCCTTTTCTTTAAAATTATTTCTTTTTTATTATGGACTTAATCATAACAAACAGTAATATTTCAGTGTGCAAAGAATAAAAAAGAACTTGTGTCACAAACTGAACCACTTCTTTTTCTTTTTTTCTTTTTTTTTTTCTGGTAATTGGGGCTAAGTGACTTGCCCAGGGTCACACAGCTAGTAAGTGTCTGAGGCTGGATTTGAACTCAGGTCTTCCTGACTACAGGGCTGGTGCTCTATCCACTGCACTACCCAGCTGCCCCTGAACCACTTTTTTTTTTTAAATATGTACGTTAAATTGAACAAAATTGCCCTGTTTGTAGCACTTCCTGAAGGGCTTTTTGTTTTGCTAAATATTTTAAAATGTTTTATAGATGTCCGTCCTGCCTTCCTTCCTTCCTTCCTTCCTTCCTTCCTTCCTTCCTTCCTTCCTTTTTCTTTCTTTCCCTTTCCTTCTTTCTCTGCCTCTGTCTGTCTGTCTCTTTCAACACATGGGTGATACGTTGTTTATTCAGTGTCTGGATGTCACTGAGTCAGCCTACCCAGCTTGATGGAGTCTGTACCACACTGCTTCCTAGGTATGAAATGAGGCACACCTGTCTTTGCCCCACTACCCCACCCCCCCAGTCTTCCTTAGTGGGGCCCTTCCTCTAGGAAGTCACTAGTTTCTGCTCTCAGAAAGCTTGCCTTTCATTGGATGAAGAACACAAGAGAACCAGCTGTTTCCAGTTGTGGGGTGACCCCCCCCAGCATTGTTACCAGGGCCCCATTGTCCCTCCCTCCCTCCCTCTCTTTCCCTCCCTTCGTCCTTCCCTCCCACCCTCCCTCCCTCTCTCTCTCTCTCTGCCTCGGTCTTCTCTGTACACCCCTCCTTCTCCCTGAAGCCAGATCCCTCTGGCCACTGAACTGCCCATTCCGTCATCATGTCTTTACCTGCAGACACGAAGAAGATGCCGGCACTCAGGATGATGTTATGTCGGGTTTTGTAGAACTCACTGGCTGCGATGCAGAGGCCCCCCATGAAAAGCAGAATCACGCTCAGGATGGGGAAGATACTGGAGGCCCTCACAGCCCCTGTGAAGCAGAGAGAGGGAGTGGGAGGAGAGAGAGAGAAAGTTGGCGGGAGACGCTGAGTACGTGGGACTAGGGGGAGAAAACAGGGGCATAGGAATGGGCAAAAGGAGCTGGGGAGCAGAGGGGGTATCAGTGAGGGGGAGAGGAGGAAAGCCAGGAGGAAGGAGAGCCAAACATGTCGGGGACAGAAGAAATGAAAGATGTGAAGGGGAAAGGATAAGAAGGGAGAGAAAAGAGGGAATGATGGTGACGAAAAGGAGAGAAGAGCAGATGATAAAGAAGCAAGGGGACAGATTCCCCCTGCCTCCCTCCACACGGGGAATCTGATGGAGGCAGGCACCCAGGTGGGGATGAAAGTGATTGTGACCGTGCTGTGAGGAAACACCAGGATGGACATGGAGAAGGTTGGGGTGAGGATGGGGAAAACCAGGGTGGGCTCCATAGAGAGATCTGTTGTAGCAACATTGCCCTCCACAAATATTCAAATAGATAAAGGCTGACCCTTTGCTGCTCCAGTCAAGGCTTATGATTAGATCTTTTCCAATACTGGTCATTCATTCATTCAACAAACATTTCTTCCAGAGGTTCTTGCTCTGAAGTCTGTGAAATTGTTTTAGAACATTTTGATAGTGGCAATTCAATATAATTGGTTTCTCTTGTCATCCTACACTTTTTATTTTATGCATTTAAAAAAATGATTCTGAGACAGAGCCCACAAACTTTACACGAAGGGGTCCATGACACACAAAAGATTCAGAGCCTCTATTTTATTTATTTATGGGTGTCTTAGTGGTGTAGTAGATAGATGGCTGGATTTGGAATGGAGAAGACCTGGGTTTGAATCCTGCCTCCAGCATTTGCTAGCTGTGTGACCTTTGGGCAAGTCACTTAAACTTTCCGGGCTTCAGTTTCATCATCTATAAGCTAGTGATAATAATGCGCCTACCTCAAATAAGGTCAAATAAGATACCATGTATAAAGTGTTTTGCAAATCTTAAAGTAGATGCTCACTGTTGCTTACTCATAATACATTTCATTGCAATCTTTTGTTTTTATATAACCTGCATTTCCCAGTGAATTTCCCTGCCTTTCTAAGAAAGTCATTTCTTATAATAAATAATTTTAAAAGGAGGAAGCAAGTTCAGTGAATCTAAGTAACATATTGATTAGATCTGACATTCTATACAGTGTTCCAGACCCCGTAATCCTTCATGTTTGCCAAGATTTGCAGGGAGACACCTTTTCGCATTTCTTCTTTAGGGTCAAGTTTGGTCCCAAATAATGTGGAATCATTTAATTTCCATTGGTTTGTCAGTAAGCCTTCATTAAGCACCTGCTGGGGCTGGTTCCCAGCTCTGTTGTTCAGTACCAGAGTGACCTTGGGGCCTCTTCCCCATCACCAGCCTTCCTTTCCTTTATCTGGAGAACAAAAGAGTTGGACCAGATAACCTCCAAGACTCCTCCCAGTTCTAGAGCTGATCTGATGCTCCTACCATAGTTCAGGCATGGTGCTTGGCACAATGAGGTGACCCAAGGATACTCACATTGCTATATAGCTTTAAGAATTTTTTTTTTTGGTTAGGCAATGGGGTTAAGTGACTTGCCCAGGGTCACACAGCTAGTAAGTGTTATGTGTCTGAGGACGGATTTTAACTCAGGTCCTCCTGACTCCAGGGCCGGTGCTCTATCCACTGCACCACCTAACTGCCCCAGCTTTAAGGTTTACAAAGTGATCTTCCCCTAAGCAGGCTCTGAGGTACATTGCATAAGCATTATAGCACCGCCCCCCTTTACTCATGAGGAAGTAGTTGTAAGAGGCAGGATTTGAACCCAGGTCCACTGACTACTATACCCCAGTCAGCATAGTTTCCTTCTTTGAGAGAAGGGTGGTAGCAATGTCCACTGATAGGTCCCTTCTTGCTTGTGCCTAATGCTTTGATCACAGGCCCCAGAAGAGAGAATATTCCTTCGTAGTAAGTGATTTCCTTGGCTAGGAATCCTTCTCCCTGGTCCGCCTTTCCTCTCCCCTCCCTTTCCTCTGGAGCAGCCTTGATTCATGGCATCACCAAGCAGGCTCTGCCGGAAGGCCTCTGATCCCCAACCACTCGGAAAAGGGAAATAACGTTATAAATAAAGAGGAGACAGGAGAGCTTTCTGAGGGTCAGGAAGCAGCTTTTCTGATGAGCACAGTGAGAGACGGATCCCAGGCCTCTTTTTCAGAAAGCGGGACTCTCAGCAGGGAGGGTCCCCTTCCCAAGAGGGACAGCCCTGCCAACTCCAGGGGGCTGGGGTCAGGCAGAGAGCCCTTGGGTTTGAATCCTGGCTAGGGGATTTCCTTTCTCATTGACTGTGGGCAAGTCACCATCCCTGTCTGGGAAGGTGGACTCAATGATCTTTAAGGACTTTTCCAGTTGCGGACTGTGGGTTCAGCCCAGAGCTGCAGACACAACTGATGTGGCTCAGTGTGGTATCCTAAACAGATGAGGGCTCACAGGCAGATTCTGGAGCAAAACTGAGGCCAGAGAAAGAAGAGTCGCGGGGAAAGAGATTATGTGTATGTCTGTGAAAGAGATAGAGAGGAGGGTGGGGAGAGAGACAGAGAAAGGGGGAGAAGACAGAGACACACAGACAGAGACACACAGAGACAGAGACAGAGAGAGACATAGAGAGAGAAACAGAGAAGAGAGGCAGAGACAGAGAAATAGAAAGACGAGAGAGACACACACACACAGAAGAGAGACTGAGAGACAGACATTGACAGAGACACACAGAAATTGTTACTGTGTTGCAGACAGCTAAGCAGATATTGAAGAGCCACACCAGTGGGAGATTGGAGGTATGGAGGAGCTTGTGATACATTGTGAATTATAGAGACCAGCTGGTGAACATGGGCAGAAGCTCATTCCAGGACAGTCCGGCAAAAGCTGCTTCACTTCCATTAGAGAAAGATTCTCTTTGCCCAGGAAGGAAGACCAAGGCTCCTGGGACCATGGGCATATGAAAGGAGCCTCAAAACCATCCTGTTCAGTCTTTACAGATGTGGAAATGGAGACCCACAGAGGGAAAGACTTGCTCAAAGTTAACTCAGACAAGACAGGGCAGGGGCAGAATTTGAACTCAGATCTTGGGACTTCCAAGGCAGCGCTCCTTCCATGTCACCATGGCACTGACTCTAGGAAATACAGATCCAGGAGGAGGAATGATGCTGATGTGTCTCATCTCATCTCATCACTCCCTCCCCTCCCCCCCATCTTCCCCCTCTCTTATTGGCACCATCCATGTTCAGGCTGTCTCCCAGGTCTTCCTCTCTTCACCTCTGTCTCTTAGCATCCCTCCTCCCCTTCCCAGCTGCTAGGCCCTGCCCCCTGAAAATGATGGGACATTGGTTTAGTGAACATCCTATATAAGCTCTCAAAGCTACAGATAGAATGTAAGCACCTTGAGGGCAGGATTGGCTACACTTTTATTTTTCTCTCTCCCGTGCCTAGCTCAGTGTAGGTGCTTAATAGGTTCTTGTTGATTGATTGATCTCCTGTCTCTCTGCACAGAGTTTTCCTCTCAGCCAGCTTGGGATAATAGGAAATACTAGGAAAGTATTGTTAACCCCATTTTCCAGGTGAGGAAAGTGAGGCACGGAGAGAGAAGCACATCTGCCCAAGGTCATACAGATGTTAGTGTCATAACCATGGTTCCAGCCTGGGTCATCTGCTCTTTCTATTACGCCTTTTTTGGAGGAGTCATAGCTGGGGCTGGGAGCTAAATGGTTAAGAAACAAAATCAGATGGAAGAGGCAGGTGATTGGCTTTCTGTCTTCTGGACCACCATCAAGGCATAGATAGAGTGCAGGCCCAGAAATGGGACATGGGAAGCATGCAATTCCTATACCCAGACCTGGGATTGTGGTAGGCAGGGTGGGCAACCCCACACAGTAGGACTGCTGGCTCATAGATTTTGAGCTGGAAGGTTTCTCAGAGACCAGGTAGTCCATCCCCTCACATTTTACAGATGAGGAAACTGAGGCCCAGAAAAATAAATGATTTACCCAAGGTCACATAAGTGATGAGGAAGGATTTCCACTCATCGCTTGGACTTCAAAGCTTCCCCTTTCCACTGTACCAGACTATTTCTCAACAAGGGATTTTTTAAAAAACACGTCTTATAAAGGCCCATATTTTTAATGGTAGGAATTTCAGCTCTCAAATGGCCTGAGGGATTGCTGGGGTGATAAGTCAAGTCACAGGCATGTGTTGCAGGGAAGGCTTGAAGGCTGCAGTGGACAGATAGTAAGAGACACTCAGGGGAAGCAATTTCCAGAGCTGGCCTTGGGCTCACAAGTGTCTTGTTTCAGGTTGGTACTTAGCAGATATCTTTCCAACAAGGAGTTATTGTGTGTCTTCCAGTGTGTGTGGCACTGTCCTAGGCCCCATAGAAGCCCCTGCCTACCAGTACCTTAGAAATACCTCAAAAATGCAAGGCATAGAGACCAGAGCAGAGCTGAAAAGGAAATACTGTGGGAGCCCTCAGGAGGAAAGAATGTCATCTGGTGAGGGAATCCTAGAAGACTTCTTGGAGGGGGCCAGAGTCCAGAACATACGCTTGCTTTGCTCACCCTGGGCTAGGCCAGTTCCTCAGACTCATCACTGAACTGTGTTAAGTCATTGGAACGGCCTTCTTAGCATCGATTCTGCTGAGTCATCTCCAGTTCCTGAGCTGCACCACTCATGTTCAGTCTGGACAATGGGTAGAGAGTCAGAGGAGATAGCATTGAGTCCAGATACCACCTCAGGCTTCCCTGTCCTGGGCTTAAGCGTCAGGTGTGGCTTGGCCAGTGAGGCACTATGGTGTAACTCTCCAAGTGTTCTCAGAAGGACTCAGCCCCAAGGCTGATCTCCTCTGCCCCAGTGTCTGGGGCTGCAAAGGGGTGTGTGTGTGTGTGTGTGTGTGTGTGTGTGTGTGTGTGTGTGTGTGAGAGAGAGAGAGTGTATGTGAGAGTGTGTGTATGTATGAGAGAGAGAGGGAGAGAGAGAGTGTATGTGAGTGTATGTGTGTGTGTGAGAGAGAGAGAGTATATGTGAGTGCGTGTGTGAGAAAGAGCATGTGTGTGTGTATGAGAAAGAGTGTATGTGAGAGTGTGTGTGTGTGTGTGAGAGAGAGAGTGTATATGAGAGTGTATGTATGTATGAGAGAGGGAGAGAGAGAGTGTATGTGAGTGTATGTGTGTGTGTGTGTGAGTGTGTGTGTATGTATGAGAGGGAGAGAGTGTATGTGTGTGTGAGAGAGAGAGTGTATGTGAGTGTGTGTGTGTGAAAGAGCATGTGTGTGTGTATGTATGAGAGAGAGTGTATGTGAGTGTGTGTATGTGAGAGAGAGAGTGTATGTGAGTGTGTGTGTAAGAGCATGTGTGTGTGTGTATGAGAGTGTATGTGAGACTGTGTGTGTGTGTGTGTGTGAGAAAGAGAGAGAGAAAGAAGAAGAGAGTGAGGAGGAAGATAGAAAACGGGGTGGGGGAGAGAAAGACAGAGAGATATAGACAGAGAGACAGAGGGAAGGAGAGAGAGAGGGAGGGAGGGAGGGAGGGAGAGAGAGAGGGAGAGAGAGAGACCCTCAGAGAGACAGAGATTGTCCACACCTCCTCTATGGGATAATATATGCAGAGTTAAGCTAAGTGGTTTGGCACTGAGGATGAACTCCTTTGGTGAGAGTTCCCTGGGGGGCAGGGAGGCACTCCCGCAGAAAGCTTGGGGTACAACCGCACCACCTTCTGGCCTTTTGTTCTGTGGGACACACCTGCCAACTTGACTTTTACTCTCTGTATGATCTTGAGCAAATCACTTAAATGTACTCCCCGGACCTCAGTTTCCTCATATGTCAAATGAAGGGGAGTGGACCAGATGCCTCCTGAGATCCCTCCCAGCCCTAGGAGGGCTGTGATTCTATTTCATCTTTCCCATTTTTCCCATTCTGAATCCACGAGTCTACCCCACACTCCCTCCCTGGTAGAGGGAAGGAAGGCTAACTCCTGGCAGAGAGTAGAAGGTGGCTCAGGAAGGAAAGAAGGATTTATTAAGCACCTACTATGTACCAAACATTCTACAAGTCTGATCTCATATGATCCTCACAACAACCTATGGGAGTAGGTGCCATTATTGTAACCATTTTAGAGTTGAGGAAACTGAGGCAGAGAGAGCTTAAGTGACTTGTCCAGATCCCCACAGCTAGTAAGTGTCTGAGGCTGGATTTGAATTCAGGTCTTCCTAACTCCAGGCACTGTTCCACCTGAGATTAGCCTTGAAGCCCACTAAAGATTTTAAGAAGAGGAGGGGGAAAATGTTTGAAAAAGTGAATGAATGGAGGAAGGACTGGGCTTTTTGGGGTATGCCTTATCCACATCTAAGCAGTCTCTCCAGACTGAGGAAAAATATCTAGGCAGCCTTGGGCCTTTCTGCTCAACACTGGCAGAAACCTCTCCATTAAAAGCAGCCCCATGAGCTTGGTCTGACTGGGCAGGAAAAGGAATTTCAAAGCAGTTGGTTGGCAGAGGAGTTGAGTTCAAATGCTGCCTCAGTTTCCTTATGTAGAAAAATGAAGAGGTTGGACTAGATTATCTGTAAGGCATCTTCCTACTCTAAATCTGTGACCTCGTAGCTTTTTCATGAGCTCCTTGTGGCCTGGGTGACCTCTGAAAAACAGCCCAGTTTTCTACCAGTAATTTCCTTGACAACAAATTAACTGAGAGCCAACCTGACCAGCATTCTCGCAGAAAACTGTCTACTTGATTCAGAATGAGCTTCCCTTGGGGGACAATTAGAATTAGTCCAGGGGCCTGGGGAGTGACCTGTGCTTTGGCCCACAGAATCTTGGCCCCCTGAGGGGGCCATGTAGCCCAGACAGTGTGGACAGGAATTCCTTCTGCAACATTCCTGACCAGCAGTGGTCACCCACACTTCATTCAACCTAAAGTGGGAGGGAACTCACTGCCGTGAACTCATTAAAATGACATAGTGTGATGAAATAGGTCTAGATGTGGAGTTAGAATTTGTTGTTCAGTCATGTCTGACTCTTTGTGACTCTATTTGGGGTTTTCTTTGCAGAGATGCCGGAGCAGTTTGCCATTTCCTTCTCCAGCGCATTTTATAGATGAGGAAACTAAAGCAAACACGGTGAAGTGACTTGCCCAGGGTCACACAGCTAGTAAGAGTCTGAGGCCAGATTTGAACTCAGGGAGATGAGTCTTCCTGACTCCAGGCCTCAGCACTCTATCCATTCCACCATCTAGCTGCCCCACAGCTTGTTGGAACCTTTCTTAAAATACGGTGCTTAGAATGGAATGTGCCACTACGGATCTGGTCTGAGAGGGCAGCATGCAGTGGGGTCATCACTTCTCTTGGGCTATTAAGCATTCATCAGGGTGGCTTAAGATCAAATCAAAGCATTTTTAATTTTTTTCGGGGGGCTGCTATGTCACACTGTTGACTCACATTGGGCTTGGGGGTCTTCTAAATTCATCAGTCCTTTTCCCATGAACCTCTGTCTACCCATTTCTTTCTCCCATCTTATGCTTGTACTCTTGGACTTTTTGAACTCAAATGTGAGGTTTTACGTTTATCCTTCATGTGCTTTACCAGCACGGGGGGGGGGGGGGGGCGGGGCATGGAGAGAGTAGTAACAACAACAACAACCATAAATAACAATAACAAGAAGAATAATAATAATGGCTGTCATTAGCCACACAAGCTAAGCTAACAATATGTCCACAAAGAAACATCAAACAAGGGACAGCTAGGTGACGCAGTGGATAGAGCACTGGTCCTGAAGTCAGGTGGACCTGAGTTCAAATCCAGTCTCAGGCCAAACACTTGACACTCACTAGCTGTGTGACCCTGGGCAAGTCACTTAACCCCAATTGCCTTAAAAAAAAAAGTATCAAGCAAGTGGGCGGATTTGTTTATTTGACGACAAACCAGGATGACCAGAACTATGGGTTATTCTTATGGAGCCTAGACTTACTGGTCAGTGAAAATAATGCAATGGATGAGTAGATATTGAGCAACACACTGATTCAAGTTGTAAAAATTAAGCACCTACTGAATACCCGGCAAGACACGGACTGGCAATTAGAATTCTATATCCCAGGCTCCCTGTTATTAAAAAATCTAACAGACGATAAATCCACATATTCCAAACAATAACCTCAAAATGTCCTTGAGAATCTAGCAAATGAACTCCACGGAAACTGGACCATTGTCATGGGTGGAACTGTGGTCTGTAACCACTTGCATAGAACCCTTATTGATAGTAAATTAAGAAGAGTAGCTAGGTGGCGCAGTGGCTAGAGCACCGGCCCTGGAGTCAGAAGGACCTGAGTTGAAACCTGGCCTCAGACACTTGACAATTACTAGCTGTGTGACCCTGGGCAAGTCACTTAACCCCATTGCCTAGCCAAAAAAAAAAATAAAGCAGCTTAAGAATAGCAGTTTCAATTGATGTCACTCTACCAAGTACAACTTCCAACCATTGGGGAACAGGAAGCTTTCAACATAAACTTTCAACGTAAGGAGACCTAGCAGAAAAAATTGAAACTATGTGGGAATAGGCGAGGTCTTTGTCCTGCTTGCTACCAAGGATGTTTGCAGCAAGCCTCTAGAGGATGACCTTAAGTCCCAATGCGTTTATTCAATTACAAAAAGCAGCTATTTTCCCCACCTGTGCAAACAGTCTATAGAACAGGAAATATGAAAGAATAATGACCAAGAGAATGACACTCCATCTCCCACCTCTGGGTGTTTGTGCTAGCTGTCCCCGATGCCTGGAATGCTCTCCCTGTTTCCCCCTGCCTCCCTGTTTTCCTGGCTTCTTTCAAGTCTTAGTTTCTACAAGAAGCCTTCCCTAGTCACCTGTCCTCTCTTGGAGATTACCTCCAACTAACCCTTTAGACAGCCTGTTGGTTTATTCTTATTTGCAGATTGTCTCCTCCATTAGACTGGGAGCTACTTGAGGGCAGGAACTGTTTTTGCCTTGCTTTATATTTCCAGCACTTAGCACAGTGCCTTGACCATAGTAGGTGTTTTAATAATAGCTTTTAATAGCTAACATTCATAGTGTGTTCAAAGGTTTGCAAACCACTGTATCTCATTTGTTCCTCACAACAATACTGGGAGGTAGATGCCGGTATTATATCCATTTTACAGATGGGAAGGGGAAGGTAACATATTTATTAAGCCCCTACTATGTGCCAGGCCCTGTGCCAAGTTCTTTAGAAATATCTCATTTGATTCTCACAATGATCTATGAGATAGGTGCTGCTAAATCACCAAAACAATGATTATAAGTCCCATTTTGCAGATGAGGAAACTGGTGCAGAGAAAGGTTAAGTGACTTGCCCAGAGTCACCCTGCTAGTGTCTGAGGTACAATTTTAACTCAGGTCTTCTGGACTCCAGGTTCAGCGCTCCATGCCCTGTGGTGCCCTCTAGGGGAGGAGGCAGGTTCAGAAAGGTTGAATCACTTGACTATGAGCGGCACCTCTCATAAGGGTCAGAGGTGGGATCCTATAGCTTTAAAAGATAGAAGGCATCTTACAGGTCACTGAGTCCAGTTCTTTGATTTAACGGAAGAGGCAACTGAGGCCGAGAGAGCTGGATTGGCTTTCTCGGGGTCAACAGCTAAGATATGTTTGAGGTGGAATTTGAGCCCAGGTCTTTCTGACTCTAGGTGCAACACCCCTCCTCCATGCTGCCTCTCTCTGTATTCACTTGGTTGTGTATCTCTGGACACGGAGGGAACGGCCTGACCGGACTGTCCGATACTGGCCAAACCCACCTCGAGTCCAGCTTATCTGGGCTGGGGTTGGGATGCACTGAGCTCTGCCCTATCCCTGGGGATTCACCCTGAGATGCTACTTCACACAGAACATTTTCAAGGTTAATAGATCGAAAAAAGTGACCTACTTTTAGGCCATTTGTGTAAATTTTTAGTCTGTCGTTCCTGATGTGTGGTTATTTCCAACTTTAGGATTAACGTTCCGCTAGAGTTTCTTTAAAAAACCCAGCCTCGCCAAGGCACTGATGCTCAGAGGCAGCCTCTGAGAGGGAACAGATGGGATGTCTACAGTGCCCCTCCTCCTCTGCTCTGCTGAGCCAAAGCGCCCCATCATGGAAGACTCAGATCCAGGCTGCCCCCTGCCCCCTGCCACAGACCCTTCTTCTGCAGCTCTGGCCCTGGGGCAGACCTCGTCCTTCACTGGGGTACTGAGAACAAGCTGCCTGCCCTCATGGGCTGGTCCATGGGGCCTGTCCAGACCACACAGTAAACTCCTTTGCTCACAGATAGGTCTTTACCTTGCTGTATGTCACTTGGGGGGGGGTGGGGAACGTAAGGACAGAATGTCAGCGCTGAGGGGGAGACCTTAGAACAGGGAGTGTCAGAGGTGGGAGGGGCCTTAGAACAGGGAATGTCAGAGCTGGGAGGGGTCTTAGAACAGGGAGTGTCAGGGCTGGCAGAAGCCTTAGAACAGGGAGTGTCAGAGCTGGGAGGGGCCTCAGAACAGGGAATGTCAGAGCTGGAGAGGGGGCCCTTAGAACAAGAAATGTCAGAGCTGAGAGAGGCCTTAGAACAGGAAGTGTCAGAGCTGGGTGGGGGGGGGCCCTTAGGAAGAACTGGGAGGGGCCTTAGAGCAGGGAGTGTCAGAGCTGGGGAGGGGGGCCCTTAGAGCAAGGAATGTCAGAACTGGACAGGGCCTTAGAACAGGGGATGTTAGAGTTGGGAGGGGCCTCAGAACAGGGAGTGTCAGAGCTGGGAGGGGCCTCAGAACAGGGAGTGTCAGAGCTGGGAGGGGCCTCAGAACAGGGAGTGTCAGAGCTGGGAGGGGCCCTGGGACAGAGAATAGTAGAACAAAGAATTTTAGAATTGGAAGACACTTGAAAATACAGAACATTAGAACTGGAAGAAACCTTAGAGGTCAACTAGTCCTACAGCCTCTTGTTACAGATGAGGAAGCCGAGGCACAGAGAAGGTCAATTCTTTGCGCAAGACCCTCCTGTTAATGAAGAGCTGTCTCTGGTTTCATCAAATTGAATGACAGAGGCCACTAGGTGGCGCCAGAGTGCCCTGAATGCTGGACAGGGACCCAGAAGACCTGATTTCCAAGCCAGTCTTAGATGCTTGTTAGCTGGGTGAACCTAAGGAAGTCATTGAACTCTTGTCTGCCTCAGTTTCCTCATCTGTAAAATAGGGATAATGATAACACCTCCCTCCCAGGGTTCTTGTGAAGATGAAAGTGGGATGATATTTGTAAAGTGCTTTGCAAACCTTAAAGCCACCTCTAACTGCCAGCTAGGTTAACGTAATTAGCAGAAAACATGCACCATGTATTGGTCTTTCACCAAAAGACATTAAATGCCTTTGCTATTCTAACAACAATCGTTCTGTGGAAGTGGGAAAGCTGAAGCTGGCACATAGGCAACCAGCTACCAAATGGTCAGGGGGAGGCTGCCAGGGCAGGCCTGTGGGGGCCTGACTCTGTGACCATCTTTATCGCTTCTCTGGACCAATCCTTTAGCAGGCTAGCTGCAGCGGTGCTTGTGAGCCAAAGGAGGATGGTAGAATCAGAACATCGGAGCTACAAGGCCCTTAGTGGCCACTGGGGCTGACTTCCTCCTTTTACATGTGAAGGAAACTAAGGCCCCAAGAGGGGAAGCATCAGGCTTGTAGTTACCCAGCTAGCTAGTGGCATTACTAGGACTTTGAACCGAGGACTACTAACCTTCCCTTGCCCCAAAGTCCTTTGCTCTTTCCCTGACCCCCTGCTGCCTCTCTGTCCTTCATTTGTCAACCTTTAAGGGTGGCCAGCACCCCCTGGGCACCTCCTGAGGGCTTGGGCACAGTCTCAAGAGAAGCCAAGCATAGCAAGAAGCTTCTCTGAGAAAAACAAGCAAACAATCTAGGAGCACAGGGTGGCCGGGAGTCCCAAGAAAAGCACGCTGGGAGAGCTCACAAGAGAAGAAGCCAGACATCTGCAAGGCCTCCTGTTTCATTTCCCAAATCCCTGTAGCTGCTGGATGAACCTCATGCCTCCTGGGAAACAGAGATGCCAGGATGGATCTGTCTTGCTGCTTTGATTGGAGAGGCCATTCCTTAAAGAGACAGCAGTGATCCATATCATAAAACACTGCCTAAATTTTTAATATGATTGATTTGAGCATAACAGAAGCCAATTTAGCCTGGATGAGGAAAGACAAGGCCCCACTGGGCAGAGAGTCTCACAGCTGCCCTGAAAGGGTTCTGAGTAAGGCAGGGGCCAGATGACCCTCAGTGAGGAAGGTACCTTCCCTCAAGGCACTGTCCTTGAAGCCTCTGGGTGGGTGGGATGGGAAAAGGGCAGCAGAAAGGAGTGACTTGGTGTCCTGGAGGGCAGAGGATCCAGGTTCAAATTCTGACCCTGCCATTATTATCTGAGCCCCTGGGGTTTCTTTAAGATGCAGGGGCTGGGATCAATGGCCTCTGAAGTTCCTTCCAGATATAAATCTAGGATCCTATGACTTCTGGATTGAAGCCAGAATTTATCAGATCGAACCCTAGCTCTGCTGTTTCTTTAGCTGTGGGACCTTAGTCAAAAACCCCATTTGCAGCCTCAGTTTCACCATCTTTAAAATGGGATTTGTTGTTGAGTCACTCTAACTCTCTGTGACCCCATATGAGATTTTCTTGGCACAGACAGTGGTTTGCCATTTCCTTCTCCAGCTCATTTTACAGATGAGGAAACTGAGGCAAAGAGGGTTAAGTGACTTGCCCAGGGTCACACAGCCAGTAACTGTCTGAGGCCAGATTTAAACTCAGGTATTCCTGATTCCAGGCCTCTGCATTCTATCCACTTAGCCACCTAGCTGCCCTTAAAATGGGAAAGATGATCTCTAATATTCCTTCTGGCTTTACCTCTAGGGTCGTTGTAAGTTTTGTTTTTAAAACTGCTACTGGTCTGGGTTGGATTCAATGTCCCCAGAAGTCAAGAGCTCTTAGCCTCAAAGCATCATAGATTTGGAGCTGGAGGGGATTTCAAGGACAGAGGTCCATAGATTTAGTGTTGGAAGGGACCTTACAAATCATCTCATCCAACTGTCTCATTTGCCTTTTTTTTTTTTTTTTTTTTGGTGAGGCAATCAGGGTTAAGTGACTTGCCCAGGGTCACACAGCTAGTAAGTGTCAAGTGTCTGAGTGCAGATTTGAACTCAGGTTCTCCTGACTTCAAGGCCAGAGCTCTATCCACTGTGCCATCTAGCTGCCCCAAATCTATTTTTTTTAAAAATTTTAGGCAGTTGGGGTTAAGTGACTTGCCCAGGGTCACACAGCTAGTAAGTATCAAGTGTCTGAGTCCAGATTTGAACTCAGGTCCTCCTGACTTCAAGGCCAGCGCTCTATCCACTGTGCCACCTAGCTGCCCCCAACTGTCTCATTTGATATTAAAGCCCAGAGGGGTACAGTGACTTGCCTGAGGTCACACAGCTAGGAAGTATTGGAAGTAGTATCCCAAACTTCATTTTCTGACTCTGAATCTATTGTACCAAGCTGCCCGCTCCCCTGGGAATCCCTGCCATAGAATCCTAGATTGTCAGAGTGGGAAGGGACCTTTGAGGGCATCTAGTGCAATGATTTTGCAGATGAGGAAACTGAGGTTCAGAGAGGGAGATGACTTGCCCAAGAGCATACTGCTGGTCAGTGGAATAGCAGGGATTCGATGCCTGCCCTTTTGATTCCTGACCTCATGCTCTCTCTCTGCTTTCTTAGGATCCCAGGTTTGTAGTCTTAGCAAGGAACCTTAGAGTCAGCTCATCCACGTAAGCCCACTCTGGTCCCTTCCAGCTCTGGCAACCTAGGATTTGATGAGAGGGGAGTAGGCAGCTGGATTCGGCCACACTGGGTTCGGAGTCAGAAAACGTGGGTTGGGATGCCACCCCTAAAGCTTGCTTGCTGTGGCACCTCAGAGGTTAAATAGCTCACCCATGGCTGCCCAGGTTTAGGGGGTAGACTCGGTTTCAAAAAGGGTGGTGAACTCAAAGGGCTGGACACGCCCCTTGAAGCCAGACCCCATGGTTTAGGGGATGAAGTTTCCCTGCTGTTAACTGAAGGCTTGGCACACAGGCCAAATGGCTGGCAGGAAAGAATGATCCCTCTTTGCTTTTTCCCCATGGCTATCCCCAGACGGAGAGCTTCACATAGGTGTGGTCCGAGGACACTGGCCTCCTGGCATTCCTCAAGTTCCATGCATTTTCCTTGGCTCTCCCCTAGGCCTGGAATTCTCTTCCTCCTCACGTAAGATTCTTAGCTCCCTTGGCTTCCTTCAGGTCTCAGTTAAGATCACACCTTCTGCAAGAAGCCTTTTCTGGTCTTCCTTAATGTTTGTGCCTTCCCTCTGTGATGATCCAATTTATCCTGCCTATGTCTTGTTTGTACATAGTTAGATTTTTTTGTCATCTCTTCCATTAGACTGGCAATTCCTTGAGGACAGGGGTTGTGTTTGGTCTTTCTTGGTATCTCCAGCACTTGGCACAATGCCTGACACATAGTAAGCATTTAATAAATCCTTGCAGACTTGACTCAACTTAATCTAACGGGCAGTGGGGCTATTATCTGAGTGGTACTTTTAAATTAAATTACATTAACATTTTTAATATAACTGTCATGGGGCTGCACTTGGGCACTTCTCCTAGAGCTGGGCATCCATTCTGGTCTCCAGCTAAAGGACATGTATGACATAGCATCTCCTAATTGGTCACTTGGTCCCTAGGCCTGGGGTTACGGTGAAGATGACTCAGCCAGGAGGAGTTGCCCACTCAATAGGCCATCAGAGAGCAAACAGCTTTATTTCTCTTCTACTTTGGCTCTTTTCCAGCCTTTCCCTTTAAATTCTAGTGGCAGGGGACAGAAAAATTTTCTCCCTCTCACCCAGTGGTAATGGTGGCCTGGCCCACAACTCAGGTTTATAGCAATGAGAACAGTTTGCTTAGGTGAAACAGAGAGTCTGACTGCTTTCTTCTACGTTCATGTTTCTTCCTGGGCACAGGTCTGCAAACAGCAACCAGCCGTCCTGAGCAATGCATATTCTCAGCCTTGGTGGTGACTACCTTGTGAATGCAAGCATTCCTGAGCTCCTGAATTAATTCTGGCCACCCAGCATGAGGTGTTTCCTCAAACTACATTGCTTCTTAGCGGGCAAGGTGACTGCCAGTCAGATCATCCTGAACTTAAAAGGAGTAAAGAGCCATCCCTGACTGGCCAGCAGAGGTGGAACTTAGGAATTGCTCAGATAAGTGGAGGTCTAAGGTGAATGTCTCCTCAGCAGTCTTACACCACACCTTTGCCTTTGGGAAAGATTATAATGATGGGGATGGGTTATGGCTGTATGTTTTAATTAGGTATCTGTTAATGAATGCTTATGGATCTTTTTCTGCTTTAAGCATTTCTTTTGTGGTTGAGACAATGAAAAAAGCTCTCTTATACCCAATAAGTATTGCATATTTAGTATCTTTTCTAGAAAGTGCTCTTTATGAGGAGGTCCTAGACCTAAGCATTGTTGAGAGTTGCGGGTCAGCATGCTGTGGTCCTTGGGCCAAATTCAGCCCATTAGATTCTAAGCTGTACAAAAACAGGAGATGGGCTGGATTTGGCCATTGGGGGGAAGTTTTCTGACTCGTGGTTTAGAAATTTTCCCTGGAGTTCTAATTTAGGGAAGGGGCATAAATCGCCAAAGAGATGAGAAAAGCCTGACTCCTCTTTTGGTGAACCCAGGATGAATTTGGGCCCTGTGTGAGTGCAGAACACAGGGCCCTTGTGGGAAAGGGCTTTCCGAGGTCACATCTCATGACCTGGTCCATATTTGTCCTACTTTTGGAGCTAGCTTGTTTGTCCTAGATTTGGGTAAGTTCAGAATTCCATTTGGAATGCTCCGATGTTTTTCAGTGATAGAAATGGTATACCTTATGTGTCACAGGTACCCACTGGAAATATTTCGTTAGGACCTCCACCTGTATTTCCTTGTGAATTGGAAGAGATCTAGTGAAGAAATGTATGGGAGGAATTTTCACCATGGATTGTTTGATTTATCACAAGAAGGTAAGGGACTGAATTCTAAGTTTTGTTATGAAGACACCTTATGATCTGGGACCTCATTTGGGACTATAAATTACTTTCCCTTCAAGAAAAGAACTATTTTTTTTCTTTTTTTCCCTTTTGCTAGGGTTGTTTTTATAATTTTAATTTTGTTTTCTCCTAATTATTTTGGGTTGGGACAGACACTACAAAGCAACAGGCAGGAGATGATCTATGAGAACTTGGTAAAATGTTGTTTGCTTATTATGTTTGTATAGTTTTGTAAATGGGGTTAAGTATAATCTCCAGACCCACCAGGCAGGGTAGGTTTTGGGCCTCACAACAGTGTGTTAACTTCGGGATTTTTAAAAAAAACAACGCTGAATAGAATGCTGGAACTCTTGGCATGGCATTCACGTGACCATTAAGAATCGTACCACATGGGCTCTGGTGAGACTCTTTAGTTCAAGGCACTGTAGGAAGCACATAAAAGAATGTTGGGGCTTCCCTATTCAGGGTTGGGAATATGGGCAAATGGCCCCCAATGCCCCAGATGATCTGATGGCAACATTATCGAATATAATGGGAATGAACGAAGTTGGACATCACCAGTGTGTTACAGTGTAGTGTTATTTCTTGAGTCAGAGGACCTGGATTTAAATTCTGATTCTGCCATTGACTTCCTTATGTGAACTTAGAAAGGTCACAGCCTCATTTCCAATGTTAATGCCTTTAATATGTTTTTCCTTGTCTTACTCTTCCCCCTTATTTTATCCTTTGGAGCATCAGATCCTGGAAGACAGGGACCTGTTCATTTTGTCTTTGTATATCCAGAGCCTGACACAGTACCTGGCACATAGTAGGTTGGTTAAATTGAATTAGGTTTCAGCTTTCTTTCCTAAAATGATGAGGCTGGCAGAGACAGCCTCCCTAGCTCTTAGTCTATCTTGATGACAATGTCATAGCCATGTTTTCGGAGTCAAGATCCAAAGCTTTCTCCACTATCTTGCTTTCCAGGAAATCTTTGGCGTACTGCATTTTTAACTGAACAAGACATTTCCTCAGGTTCTCAACATGTTTTCTCTTGATAAATGTATTTCTCAAAGCTGCCATAGAGATTTTTCCTAAAGTACAAGTCTGACCACACCACTCTCCTATTCAATAAACTCGATTGGCTCCCTATTACCTCTAGGAACAAATATAAACCCTCTGTTTGTAATTTAATCTGGCCCCATTCTACCTTTCCAGTCTCATTACCTATCAATCTTCTTCATATACTCTATAGTCCAAACAAATCAACCTTCTTGCTGTTTCTTATATGCAGGACTTCATCTCTCATTTCTGCCCCTATGCACTGGCATCCCTCATGCCTGGAATGCCCTCCCTCTTTATCGCTGCCTCTTAGAATTCTTCACCTCCTTCAAGAATCAGCTCAAGCACCATCTTCAGCATGAAGCCTTTCCTTGTCATGCTGGCCACTAGTATCCTCCCCAGCCAAGTCACCTTGAATCTGGTCTGTATATCTTATATCCATGCATGCGGTCTCCCTGATTCAATGGAAGTTCCTTGAGGGACACATCTGGCACATAATAGGAGCTTGAGGAATGCTTAATTGATTAATTAATTGATTAACCAATGGCTGATTGGTGGCCCAGGTCATAAATTATGTCAAAACTTCATTTTGGCTTTGATAGTTTTTTCCTCTAAAACTCTCATCCTCTTTTTTCTTTTTTATGTCACTTTTATTTTAAGTCCCTTTTTTCAATTCTTAAGCATTTATTTTCTCCCCCTCCCAATTTCTCCCCTACCTCCATTGCAAAAAACAAACAAACAAAATCCAACCTTGCCCTTTTCTCCTTAGTGGAATGGTTAGAGAGAGAGATAGGTGCTTCAGCCCACTGTGCCTGGCATGTGGAAGGTGCTTAATAAATGGATCTTGACAACTTGATTGTTGGTTGATCCAAGAAGGAAGGATTAAAGCTTCTCCTTTTTCAGATTCCTCATTCACTTTGAGGTTTACAAAGCACTTTCTCCTCCATCATTTACTGAACCAGTCAGTGCAAGGCTAGCATTTCCATTTACAGATGAGGAAACTGAGGTACAGATGGTTTGAGTGACTCGTCCAAGGTCACACAGAAAGGCTACGAGTACCCTCCCTAAATCATGGGCCGGAAGGGACTTAAGCGTCCATCCAATAGGACCCCCTTAGTTACAAATAAAGAAACTGACCACACAGATCCGGTCATAGACCCACAGACAGAAAGGACCTCAGAGACCACCCAGCCCTACTCCCTCATTTTACAGATGACAACACGGAGTTCCCTGAAGTTACGTGACCTGACCAGGATCACACATCAAAGCATGCGTTTGATCATGGTCTTCTGGCACTGCCACATACCCAAAGCTTGGCTCCATTGGATTTGCTCAGAGCCCTTAGTAAGAGCTGACCTCTGATTCTAATTCTGGAAGTGGGGTTCTCCTGCAGAGATCCAAGATGACTGGGTGGAGCACCCATACCCCCACGATTGAGAGGAAGAGGCAGTGCACTTACGGAGGAAATACTCTGCTGTGTCGGCTTCATAATCTGCATCCTCAGGGAAGTGATCAATTTGCTTACACAGACCTTTAAAATTCCCTGCAAAACAAGGAAGGAGAAAGCAAATGAGTATATCCAGAGCACCAGGGACCCTAGCTCCCACTTGTCTCTTTCTGTCTTCATTGCCTCTTAAAAACCCATCGCCCCCTCCCCTCAAAGAACAATCCTCAAACCTTCCCCTTGGTTCATGCAGGCATCGGGCAGTCCAGGACCCGGGGCCCTGGGAGAGACTTTAAGGGTCCGGCTTCTATGCTTAGAGCTCTCCTCCTGGGGGTTATCTGTGCCTTGATTAGCAGGAAGAGTTTTTATCCCGGTCTGAGGACTGTCACTGAAGCGACAATGAAGCCCTAGTCAACTCGATGTAGCTGATGCCGTGAATTCTCTGTTGTTGTGAACGGTGAGGGAGGCAGGGTGGCTAAGCTGGGGACCAGGAAGGGCAGCACTTGTGCTAGTAGTCCCGAGGTGAGGGGGTCTACTGTGATGTCTTTCTCCCATTCTGAGACAGTCTGCAGGCCATAGATGAAAGCACCTCAGGGCTAGGGGTTTGCAAAGTGGCCTCTATGCAGTGGCAACTGAGCTGATTATGTTGGCAGGAGGCAGGGCGAGATCACCAGGTGAAATCTCTTCCTGGAAGATCAGTGCGCCTCTCTGATGTTTCTGAGCAGATTTTCTTTGTTGCCTGTTTGTGTTTTTCTGTGTTGTATGTGTCTCTGGGTAAGTCTCTTGCAAAGGACTGTGTTCTAAGATGCCTGAAGTCTCAGGCACATGAAACATCTAAGGGTTTGGATGATGATGACTCTATCACAAAGTCTTAAAAAATTAAAAAAATTTTAGTTCTAGATTCTCCCCTTTTCTCTACCTCCCTCCCCAACCCATAAAGAAGGCAGGAAAAATGATATGAAGTCATGCTAAACGTATTTCCACATTAGCCATGTTCTGGGGGAAAAAACAAGAGAAAGAGAAAAACAAAAGCTTCAGTCTGCACTCTGAGACCATCAGTTCTCTATCTGCAGGATCACAAAGTCTTTGGTAACTCTGTCTGAGACTTGTTTTCTGTTGTTCTGCTGGTCAGAGGTCACAGGACCCTAACAACGGTTGAGGAATGGGATGGAGAGGTTATTCAAATCCTCCAGTTATGAGAATTACCATACAGATATTCGTGAACAATTAAAAATCTTAGAGTAACAACAAAACATATTAACATGGAAATGTCACTGAATGCTCATTCAAGTCTTATAGCCATATCCTGCCTCACCCAGACAAATGTCATTCGGCAATAATATCATTGCTAAGGTATAACTGAATCCTACTGTAATGCCATTGGATTGATTGCCTTGTATGCAAAGGAGATAATTCCATGAACTATAGAAATAACCATCCCCTGAAATAGGCTGTTTCACCTACAATTGGGTTTTGTGGGACTAATTAGAAGTGTTAAATAGGGTGAGGTTATATCAGATCCTACTATGTGCCATATACTGTGTTAGATCCCAAGGATCCTCAATCTGAAAGGGGAGATGAAAAAGGCACATAAATCACTTTGAAAAATAAATTGTGAAAATATATTTAGTTTATATATATGCTTGTATAATGTAAACATTTATATAATAATGTGTGCATATTACTATATATAATTGTATTATATTAACTGGGCTGGGCTGAACTATATTATATATGTGTATACACACACACTTATTATATATGTATACACATACACACATATATACAATAAAAGCCATGAGAGGCAGTATGGTATAGTGGATAGAAAGCTGGCCTCAGAGTCAGGGAGACCTGGGTTTGAATCCTGCTTGACACACAGGAAATCAAAGAAAGCTTCATGGAGGAGGTGGCATTTGATCTGGGTCTTGAAGGTTATATGGGACTTTAACTGGTCTAGACTAGGGGGAGGACATTCCAGGCCTAGAAAACAGGATAAGCGGAGGCTGCCTAACGTCAGAAAAGTGTGAGATGTGTTCGTGCAACAGTGAGTGCACAGGTTTGACTGGAGTAGAGTATATAAAGGAGCAGCTAGGTGGCGCCACAGTGCACAGAGCACCAGGCCTAGAGTCAGAAGGACCTGAGTTCAAATGCAGTCTCAGACACTTGCTAACTGGGTGACCCTGGGCAAGTCACTTAACCCCGACTGCCTCAGTTTCCTCATCTATAAAATGAGCTGGAGAAGGAAATGGCAAACCGCTCTAGTATCTTTGCTGAGAAAACCCCAAATGGGGTCACAAAAGAGTCAGACATGACTGAGAATGATTAAACAGCAACAAAGAGGTGTAGCTAAAGCTGTAAATGCCAGCTGGATACAGATTGTGAAGGCCTGTGGAAATCAGGTTTAAGCATTTGGACTTTATTTGGTAGGAAATAGGGAGCTATCAGAGGTGTTGAAGCATGATCACATCTGTGTAATTTGGCAGGGTGGCCTAGATGGAATTGGGAGAAGCCTGGAGGCAGGGAGACAGTTTAGCATGGTATTGCAACAGTCCAAAAAAGAAAAAAAGTCTAGGGAGGTTGTGACTCCAATTGCAATAGTCCAAAAAACTAGAAAAAAAAAAGGCCAAAACAATATCCATCATAAATGTAATAATGTTGATAAAAAGATTGTGTAAGTATAATGACCAGTTTTAGCCTTGGGGCAGAGATAAAGAAATGCACCTCCCTCCTTTCCTTGGAAAAGTGAGGGATGATGGTGGCAGATTGTCACAGGTGCCGTTAGATGGGCTGTTTGCTTGTCGGATGAGAAGGTTTATAGGGTGGCCATATGCAGAAATACATCCACCTGAAATAGACTGAAGTGTAAAAAACCCAAGAGGCATCAATAGAACTTTGGATTTTAAAAAAATAATGAAGGCTTCTTCCCTGACTTAGCTTGGTGGACACGGGAGAGGGAAGGAGATCGATATGAGAAATTCTGTCCAGAGAGAATCAACAGGCCTTAGTAACAGGTTGGGTGGGGATGAAGGAGAGGGGAGACAGCAGAGTGACCGCAAGGATCTGACCCTGGGTCACTAGGAGGACAGACAAACACCCGATTCCTTGAGGGAGGAGACTTGAATTTTTGTCTTTGTCTCACTGTGCTGAGCACAGTGCCTGGCCCATAATATCTGCTTAACTACTCACTCACTCACTCAATCAATAGGCGTTCCTCAAGTCTAGGACATTCTATGTTCCCAACTCTGGATGTTTTCACTGCTGTCCCTCTTTATGTTCTCTCCTTTAGGACTCAGCTCAGGTCACACCTTCTATAAAAGACCTTGCAGCCTGTCCCCTCTGAGGTTACCTGCCATCTCTTCTGTCTGTCTTGTATTCCAAGTTCACTCTTTCATTAGATTGTAAGCTCTTTGAGGGCAGGGACCCTCATTTTTTTTTCTTTTCTTTCTATCTCCATTGCTTAGTTCAGGGCCTGACATTTAGAAAGTGGTTAATAATGCTTGTTGACTGACTCACTAATTACCAAGTACTGGGATTCAAAGACCAAAAAATAATTAAATAAAACTTAAAATAAAAATTAAATAAAAAATTTGGAACTGAAGGTAACCTCAGAAGACTTAGGGTGCAACCCTCCCATTTTACAGATGAGGATGCCCAGAGACATTAAGAAACTTGCCCAGGATCAAACAGCTAGTAAGTGTCTCAGGCAGGATTTGAGCCCAGGCTTTCCTGACTCCAAGTCTGGCACTCTAACCATCATACCTTGCTGTCTCTCATAGGCAGGTCGGGTAAGAACTCACCCAGGGTGCTACCCAAAGACACCTAACTAGGTGCTAAGGTCAGTTGTGTTTATTTGCTGAAGGGTTCACTTTCTATGCTAGCTAAAAACTGGAAATAAAGTGAGTTCCCCTCCATTGGTGAATGACTGAACATTGTGGTTCATGAAAATAATTGAACATTATTGCATGGTAAGGAATGACCAGTAGGGACAGTTCAGACAAACACAGGAAGACTTAGATGACCTGATGCAGTATGAAGGAAGCACAGTCAGGAAAGCAACATATTCAATGTCCACAGTGATATTAACGTAAAGTGTAATAAGATGCAACCCAATGCTGGGTAATTACAATGACCCAGCTTGGCCTTGGAGAAGAGATGAAAAAATGACTTTTCTCCTTTTATTGGTGAGGTAGGGGGGCTAGGGAGGGTACAACTCACCCAAGGTCAGGCTGCTAACCAAGATTTGGTCTGTGGTCCTCTCATTCCTAATTCAGCTCTAAAAACATGCATCTCAAAACATGATTCTGAGAAGGGGTCCTCAGGCTTCACCAGACTGACTTCGACAGGAGTCCAGGACACCAAAAAAGTCAAGAACCCTTGTCCTACGTCAATTCACATTTTTAAAGCACTTACAGCTTTACACAGTATACTTTCCTCCTGACAACTTTAGAGGTAGATGATATGAGTGTACTCTCTCCATTTTACAGATGTAAATACTAAGACTCAGCAAGTTTAGACTATCTGTCCAGGATCGTACATTTAAGTGTCAGGAGTTGGGCCTTGAATTCAGAGGTTTTTTCTTTTCTTCTTTTTGGTGAGGCAATCGGGGTGAAGTGACTTGCCCAGGGTCACACAGCTAGTAAGTGTCAAGTATCTGAGGGCAGATTTGAACTCAGGTCCTCCTGACTCCAAGGCTGGAGCTCTATCCACAGTGCCACCTAGCTGCCCCGAATTCAGGGTTTTTGATTCTAAGGCCAGCGCCCTCTCCATGGTACCAAGCCTTCTAATCTAGGCTGCCTCCTCCCAGATACCACATTCTTCCTGCCGACACGTGGCTTGCCTCAGGAATTGAGAACAATTTAGAAAATCTTATGGTGACCACCCTGGTAGCTGGTGCCTCCAACCAAACATGTATTAGAATGACTTTGGAATTACAGGTCCAGGAGAGAATGACAGTGAGAAAGCAGCCTTCACCAGCCAGCCATTTCTCTAAGAGACAGCTTGGCCTCTCTCCTTGACTCTGGCTCTAGGGAAGAGGTGGTCAGACATTCTCAGGGACTCACAGGAATGGCTTACTGGCTTGCCTGATTAGGATAGGCAAACAGATACAAGCGATTCTCTGTCAACCAACCCATCAGCCAATAAGCCTAATGAAAATAAAATCCCTGAGGTCCTTTACACAGACCCTCCAACTAACTCCCAGCATCCTGCTAGAGCTGGGCACAGGCTGAGCTGATGTGGAAAGCTCAGAGACGGCTTCTTTGGCAAGCCAGTTGCTGCTGCTGCCAGGGACAAACCATTTCAAGACAGGAAATTTCAGCTTGCATGTATCAAGTAGCTTAAGAGGAGGTTTCATCAGCTTTGTAAAAACCGTGTTAATATCCCACAATACCAACTGCTGCCTCCTTTCTTTGTGGTACAATGAGCTGCTCATAGAAACCTGATCATTAGCAGTGGGCCAGACGTTGGTTTATTTCCTCCATATTCATGAAAAGCTGAAAGAGCTGCTGAATGAGCTCCCGTGGAGGACGTGTGTGTAACGCACACTGAGGTCGGCCGAGGGGGCAATCAAGTAATTTTTTTAAGTGGGGGCAAATGAAGGGGTTCGCTTGGTTGGCTTACTCTGCACTCAGGCGCTTTCTATCTCAGAGCCATTTGGTAGGGCACAATGGTCCAGTGCCTGTCACATAGTAGGTGCTTAACCAATGATGGTTGATTGATTGATTGATTGAGGAGAGAACTGGCTTTGGGGTGGGGTGAGGACCTGAGTCTGCTGGGTGACTGACTCTAGGCTACTCAATTACTTACAAGCTACTGGAATCTTCTCTGGGCTTCAGAGGAGTAGCCTCTGGGGTTATTTTGTTATTTTATGACAACTCCTATTTCTACAAAGAACTTTGACATTCTCGATGCGATTTTTTGACAACAGCCCCATTACTTATCAGCCCAAGTATCATTACCCAACACATACAGTATAATATGATAATATCATTATCATTATATTATATTATAATATCAGTATCATTACCCAACGCATATAATATAATATGATAAACATTCATTAAGTGCCTACTGTGTGCCAGCCACCGTACTAAGGGATGGGGATACAAATAAAGTTCCTGCCCTCAAGTTTACAGTCTAACAAGGCAAGACAATACATGATATGCAAAAGGATGCTGAAAAGGGTGGGGAGGTGTGCCAGATCTCCAAATGCCAACCATTTTATAGATGAGGAGACTGAGGATTGGAGAGGTTAAATGATATATCAAGGGTCATGCTGCTAGGATGTATCACAGCCTGAATTTGAACCCAAGTCCTTTCTTAACCTAGGTTCAGAGCTCTTTTTGCTACACCACTATTGGAGTGGATGAATCTCTAATCCTGTGATTTACAAGGGACTTCGAGGATAGAGTGCCAGATCTGAATTCAAATCTAGTCTTAGACACTTACTAGCTGTGTGACCTTGGGTAAATCACTTAACCCTGTTTGCCTCAGTTTCCTCATCTGTAAAATGAGCTGGGGAAGGAAATGGCAAACCACTCCAGTATCTTTGCCAAGAAAATCCTAAATGGGGTCATGAAGAGTTGGACATGACTCGTGAACAGTGATTCACGAGAGACTCTTTTGTCCTCTAATGCTCTGTATGCTAATCCTTATTATTGTAGTTTGTCCTTCCTTCTGGAAGAGGACCATGGCATCAGGAAGGTGAAGCCATGACTTGCAAGTGAATTGGATGTAAGTGAGGGAGGGCTGTGCAAAGTTACTAGTCTCACTTTCTCCCCCACAGCCATCTGGGTCCAGTGGCCACATATAGATCAGGACGACTGGAGATGGGCTGATTCTAGCACCACTTCTTCCAGGAAGCCTTTTGGGATTACTGCAGCCCTCAGACTTTTGATTTGCTCCTCCTCTGAACACTGGCATCACACAATGGGGTTGCCAAGCATTTTCTGATTGTTCTGCTTGTGTGGGAGCAGAGATTGTATCATGTACTTCTCTGTCATCTCCCCTTCCCAGACTCTTCTCCTCTCATACCTAGCACCCGGCACCATGCTAGGCACATGGTAGCTGTTCAACTGATCTTATCCATTGATGGAAGTGCAACCCTCTGTGACAGAAGTCAACAAGACTTCATACTGTGGCTGGGATTAGTTGTGACCCCAGGGAACCCAGCTAGAAGAAACTCACCTTACTTGTTTGGAGGAGGTTTATTAATGAAATAAAGGTACCTTGAAATCATAAGGAAGTAGCCAATGCAAAATGTCATCAATTAAAAGGAATTTGCTACTTTGGGATCCGTAACATGTTTGAAGGTGGTTGGTTTCCTTTCATCTCTTTTCATCTTGTCACTTTTTTCCCCTCAAAAACTTTTAATGGGGGGCAGCTAGGTGGTGCAGTGGATAGAGTGCTGGAGTCAGGAGGACCTGAGTTCAAATCCGGCCTCAGACACTTGACACTTACTAGACTTACCCTGGGCAAGTCACTTAACCCCATTGCCTAGCCAAAAAACAAAAAACAAAAAACAAACAAACAAAAAAAAACTTTCAATGGTTCCCCACTCCCTACTGAAGAAAGTTCTAACTGCCTGACCTGAAATGAAAGCATTACCCTTGCCTCTGTCCCCCAAGCTCCCAGGCTCTGGTTCATATTTGACTTTTCTCTCTCCCTCTCTCCACACATCCGATTCCTTTTGACTCCTGTCAATTAGGTAAATTCCAGTCTTTTCCTTCTCTAATCTTTCCTTTCTACCCTGATACCAAGATCATCTTCTTAATGCATAGGTTTGATAATGGCACTCTTCTGCTCAAAATCCTGCACTGGCTCCCTATTGTCTGCAGAATAAAGTTCCAATTCCTTAACCTGGTATTCAAAGCCTTTCACAATCCAGTTCTAGTCTTCTCTTGTACCAATCCCCTTGCCAGACATATTCCTCAGAATCATTTCACCCTCTCCCATTTCTGAGCATTTGTATTTTCTCATGCCTGGAATGATTTACTGATATCGCTGTCCCCCAATACACACATGTGCTAGTTGAAATTCTTTTCCTTCTTCAAGACTCAGCTCAGGTATCTCTTCCATGTAGCCTTCTCTGCTCCTCCAACCTAGAAGTCATTCTTCCCTCTTTTAACTTCCCTTCACTTCCTTCACATCTCAGCTAAAGTCCCCCCTTCTGCAAGAAGTCTTTCTCGGTCCCTCTCAAGGCTTGTGCCTTCCCCTTGAGATGACCTTTGTTTTATCCCACCTGGCTCTTGTCTGTGCATACCTGTTTGCATTTTTTTCTCCCCCATTAGACCATGAGCTCCTAGAGGGCAGGACTATCTTTTGCCTTGCTTTGTATCCCTTGCCCTTAGTACATTTTCCAGCCCAAAGTAAGCCCTTCATAAAAACGTATTGGCTTGACTTTCTCATCCCAATCTGTCTGACCGCCCTCACGTGCTTAATCGTATGCCAACTTCATCATGGGGTCATAGATCTAGAGCTGAAAAAGACAATCCCTTCCAGTCCCACCACTTCATTTTACAGATGGGGAAACTGATGTGCAGAGGTAAATAATAATAATTAACAATTAGTCAACACATTAAGATATATATGTAATTTAATCTCATTTGTTATAGATTCTATATGAAATCACTCTAAAATATACACACATGCATATGTGTGATATCTATATCCATATGTCCAAATCCATATCTATCTATCATCTACGTATGTCTGTCATCTGATCCTCACAGCAACCCTGTGCTATTGTTATACCCCTTTTACGGCTAAGGAAACTGAGGCCCTGAGAGATGAATTACCCAGGGTGCACCGGGGCCAAGCAGAGGAGCTAGGATTTGTTTGGCCTTCTGGATTCAGACCCACTTCCCTCTCTGCTGAACTGTGCCACCTTTCCTTGAGGTCCCAGGTACCCAGATTTTGGCTCTGTACAAAGAAGATCTAGGGATGGCCAGATGCGCACAAAAGAGAGCTCCTTGTTACCAGTTGTGTTCTGGCAGAGGAGAAGAGATTATTATGATTCTAGAAAAAGTGAGAAGGTATTAGTGTTGCTTCAGCCTGGGAAAAAATAATCTTGGACTTAATTTTTACCAAAAAAAAGTGAGAGAGAATAGGAATAATTATTGATCCCTTTGCTTACTTTTCCATCCCTATCCAATCTTTAGGGGACTCATCTGTACAGCATCCGGGGCATCCTTGATGAAAGCATGAGAAGGGTACAGGCAGGCTTTTACAAAGGGCATTTCATGGCCTGGGCCGCTAGGGGGCACCATAGTGCACAAAGCACCGTGTCTGGAATCAGGGAGACTCCTCTCCCTCAGTTCAAATCCGGCCTCAGACAATTCCTAGCTGTGTGGCCGTGGGCAAGTCACTTGACCCTGTTTGCCTCAGTTTCCTCATCTGGAAAATGAGCTGGAGAAGAAAATGGCAAACCACCCCAGTATCTTTGCTAAGAAAACTCCAAATGGGGTCACAAAGAATCTGACATGACTGAACAATAGCAATATTCCATAGCCCAAGGGGGTGCTGGTAAGCGTTTAATAACCAACTCCCTAAAAACATGTAGGCGTGATATATTTTTCAGTTTAATTTTCATCATTAACATTTCCTCCATCACTTTCTTAAGCCTAGACAATCAACAAAACAATAAACCAAATCCTCACTTGAATCATTTGCCAGTTTTCAAAATATAAATGCTCACACTTTTCAGTTTCGACAATTTGCTCTTTAGGAGTGGTTCAAGGCAAAAGAGACCAATGAAAGCTCCTCCCAGTCAGTGTGTTGTGACAATTTGGGATCATGAAATAAATATTTTAATCAACGGATCCTATCTGAGATGATCTCTGAAGGTAATTCGCTCCTAAGTACGGAGAGAGATTCTTGGGGCCTTTCATGAATCAGGATTTAGGATCACGGATCTAGGGCAACATGGCACCCGTAGAAGTCATCCAGTTCATCCTCCTCCATTTTACACATGAGGAAACTGAAGCTAAGAAAAGTGAGGTGATTTGTCTAGAGTCTTATAGCTAGGGAGTGTCTGAGGTGTGATTGGAACCTAGGTTTTCCTGATTCCATCTACTACACACCAAGCTTTCTCTCAATTAAGGGAAGGTTTTCTTCTGTTTGGGGAAAGCTGAGACTGATTGTAGGAGCTGGTTGGAAGATGTGAGAATGCGTGAGGGAGAGGGGATGATTCCTTGAGAAAGTACCAGAGTAGATGGGTTTCAGAGCAGAGAAAGGGGGAGTGGGTCTTGGGGAGGACTAGAAGAGCCTGGTCTTCTGTGTCCAGGGAAGAAGAGGAGAGAGTGGGTGATGTTGTTGAGACATTCCCAGGGACAGCTGGGAGCAGCTGAGGGAGGGCGGGCCAGATGGCTTTCAGTCTGTTCAGAAGAAGGGGCTGGGGGTAGGGGTGTGAATGGGGGCCAGAGGAAGGCAGGAGCTTAGAATCTAACCAGGGGAACAGGGCAGACAAACCAGGAAGGATAGGAATGAGATGGGGGCAGATGAGAGACCCAGGCAAGAAGACCCTTTAGTTGGGGAATTGAGCATATCTTCATGATGCTTCTCTTCCCTCTCTATTGGCTTATTTCCTACTACCTACAAAGATGCCCATGTCTTTCCCATTTTGGAAAAAAAACCACTCACTTGATCCTTCCCTCCCTAACTATCTTTCTGTGTCCTCTCTCCCTATCACTCTGTGTCCTCTCTGTCTTCTGCCCTTTGGAGCCAAACACCTCCAGAATAGGTGCTTCTACTTTCTCTCTTCTCCTTTCCTTCTTAACCCCTTACAATCTGGCTTCCACCCTCATCATCCCACTGAAATGGCTCTCAGAAGTTACTAATGGTCTCTTAGTGGCCAAATGTAATGGCCTTTTCTCAATCCTCATTCTCCCTGACCTCCCTGCAGCCTTTGACACTGTTGATCACTCTCTCCTCCTTCATACTCCCTTATTTCTAGGTTTTTGAGACACCTCTCTCCTGGTTCTCCTCCTACCTTTCTGACCGCTCTTTCTCAGTCTGCTTTGCTGGATTGTCATACAGATCATGCCCTCTAACTGTAGGTGTCCCTTAGGGTTCTGTCCTGGGTCCTCTTCTGTTCTCTCTCTATACTATCTCCCTTGATGAGCTCATCAACTCCCATGGATTTAATGACCACCTCTATGCTGATGATTCTCAAATCTACTTATTCTACCCCAACCTCTCTGCTCACCTCTGATCTCCCATCTCCAACTGTCTTTCAGATATCTCAAGCTGGATGTCCAGTAGATGTCTTAAACTCAACATCTTTACAACTGAACTCATTATCTCTCCCCCTAAACCCTCCCCCTCCTTCCTTCCCTATTACTTAGAGGGCAACACCATTCCCCAATCCCCCAGGCTCACTCTGGGAGTCGTCTTGGATGCTCATTCTCTCTCGCCCCCAATTCCAAACTGTTGCCAAGGCGTGTCCGTTTCACCTCTGCAAAATCTCTCAAATATGTTCCCTTGTCTCTTCTGACACTACTCCCACCCTGGCTCAGACCCTCATCATCTCATGCCTGGACTATTATAATAACCTGCTGGTGGGGTCTGTCTGCTTCAAGTCTCTCCCCACTCCAATCCATCCTCTATTCAGCCACCAAAGTGATTTTCCTAGTGTAGGTCTGACCATGTCACCCCCCTCCCTAACTCAATAAACTTCGTTGGCTCCCGATTGCCTCCAGGATCAAATATAAAATCCTCTGTTAGCTGTTTAAAGTCCTTCATGACCTAGCCCCCTGTTAGATTTCCAGTCTTCTTATACCTTATTCCCCACTACATACTCTTTGATCCAACAACCCTGGGCTCCTTGCTGTTCCGTGAACAAGACATTATTTGTTGGTTCTGGTCATTTTCTCTGCCGAGAATGTTATGCCTCCTCATCTCCCCCTATTGCTTTCTCTGGCTTCACTTAAGTACACCTAGAATCCCATCTTTCCCAGGAAGGTTTTCCCAATCCCTTTTAACTCTAGGGTTTTTCCTCTCAATAATTTTCTGTTTATCCTGTCTCCAGCTTGTTTTGTACATATTCATTTGCTTGTTGTCTCCCTTATTAGCTGTAAGCTCCTTGAGGGCAGGGACTGTCTTTTGCCTCTTTTTTTTTTTTTATCCTCAGTGCTTAGCATAGTGACTGGAACACAGTAGGTGCTTAATAAATGTTTATTGATTGACTGATTGATGAAACCCCAATGTGATCAATTAGGAAATTCATCCCATAGAATGTAAGCTCCTTCATTTTTGTCCTTGCATCCCTGGCACCCAGTACACAGTAGGTACTTAATAAATGCTTATTGACTGCTCCAGGAAATGGAGTTCTAACCACTTGAGTTTAACTACCTCCCCCAACTAGCAAAAGTTCTATCACAGTATAAGTGATGACCTATTCTCTAATAGAATAGAATGTTGGAGCTCATATCTCTGCTGTCTCAAGAGAGAGACTTTCGGAATAGCAAGAGAATTGACCCTCCTATGAATCTGTGCAAGCCATATAACCTCTCTCAGGCACTGGCCCAGTGAAAAGAGGATGAAATTTGAAGTCTGAGGACCTGGGTTCAAATTCTAGCTCTGTCACTCCCTGTGTGACCTTGGACGTGTCATTTGCCCCTCTGGGTCTCAGTTTCCACATCTTCAAAATCATAGAATTGGGCTAGATGGCTTCCGAGATAAATTGAGATAGTAATTGAAAGCACTTTGCAATCTTAAAGGACTACATAAATGCTAACTGTTAACAACAATAATAATTATTATTCTGATCCTTTCCAGCCTGGACTATGTTACTGATAAGTTGGTGATAGGTATGGGTGGATAGGATAGTGTTTCCCTACTGGGAGTTTACTACTATGGGACGCAATCTTTCCTTTCCCTGTTAAATGGAAAGCTTGTCTCTGCCTGAAAGGAGTTTGAATTCTGCTTGGGCTGGAGTACCGTCCACCTCGCTGGATCTCAGGGCACCTTCTCTCCTTAATCTGTTTTCTTCACTTTTCTTTCCTTCCTTCTCTCCCTCCAAATCATTGACTTACAGAGTCTCTGAGACGGGACCTCAAAGATTATCTAATCCAACCTCTCATTTTACAGATGAGGAAACTGAGGCCTCAGGGAATTATAGGCTCACAGATGCAGAGCAGGAGGGGATCCCTCCCTGACCAAGAATCCCTCCTTCACCATGTCCCACAAGGGGGCATCTAGCCTCTAAATGGCCTGGGATAGTGGACCCACTCCTGACAGTGATGCTCATTTCTACCTCTCCTCCCTCCTTTTCTCTGAATCCCAGGATCTCAGAGTTGGAAGGGACCTCAGGGTCCAACCTCTAGTTGAGCAGGGATCTCTTCCATAATGTCACTAATAAGTGGTCCTAGGGTCATGGAGCTAGAGAGGGCCTTAAAGGCCAGCTAGTACAATCCCTTCATTTCACAGATGAGGAAACTGAGGCCCGGAGAAGGGAAATGACTTCCCCAAGGTTACAAAAGAGTCAGTTAGTCAGTCAACTAATATTTATTTAGTCTCATCTACATGCCAGGCACTGTGCTAAGCACTCAGGAAACTGAGGTTCAGATAAATGAATGAATTGCCCAGATCCTCATTGCTGATATGTCAGAGATGAGATTTGAACCCAGGGCTTCCTGACTCAAAGTTTGACACTCTACTCACTATGCCATGCTGCCTCTGGTGGAGTTCCTCGTACCCCCTGCCCCCCAAGTGATTAGGAACTTTTCTTTTCTCCTCTATTCCTCCTCTTTTCTTATCCCCTTTTCTTCTCTCTTCCCTTCCTCCTCTGTTTCTTATTTAATCACAGAATCTCAGCGCGGGGGTCAGGGAGGACATGGTCGTCTCCTTCAATCCCTCCTGCATCCCCTTAGACAAATGAATGATGAGAGCCGACAACAGTCATATAAACAGTGTAGCAGGTAATGAATGGAATCATTGGCCTTCTCAGTTGCAGGTCTCTAGCCATTGTCGGAGAGCCCTATGCCCACGTTTCCCCAGCTAGATAATCAGCCCTGGCTGGTATTCTGGGTGCTGCAGTGACTGCATTTTTACTGTGGATAAAACAGCACTGCTTTATACAGGAAGTCACAGGAACAGGATAAAACAGAGAAAGAGAAGTGAGTTACCCCTCCAGGCTCTCTGGTTTCCTTCCTTCCTCCCTCCCTCCTTTCCTTCCTTCATTTCTTTCTTCCTTCTTTCCTTCCTTCCTTTCTCCCTCCTTCCCTCCCTCCTTTCTTTCTTCCTTCATTCCAAAATGCTGTCCTCACAATGATCCTGGATGGTAGGCAATGCAAAGAGTGTTAACGCCGTTTTACAGGTGAAGAGACTGAGGCTCCCATTCTGGTACCATGATAAAGTGAAGTGATGGTTCAATTTATACAGTAAAAGCTAGAATTTGAACCCAGGTATTTTCTAATTTTCTTTGTGACTTTGGGCAAGTCATTTCCTCACTTTGGGCTTCCATTTTCCTCTCTGCAAATTGCAGGGGCTGAGTTAGTTCCTGTCAAGATGTCAAACATCTAAGCTGATGTTCTTTCAAGTACAGGCATTCTCTGTCTTGAGGTCTCCTCTAGGCTTGCTATCTATGTTCCCTCCCAACTCTGCTATTCCCTGTTCTATTGTCCCTCCCACCTCTGACATTCCTTGTTCTTAAGACTCTCCTAGCTCTGACATCCTTTCTCCTATGATCCCTCCAAGCTTTTGTTCCAAGTGTGTCACTCTCCCTAGTGGTTTTCAGGAGTTTCCAAGGGAGCTTTTAGACAAAACTGAAATGAGATTCTTCCTTTCTTCTTCAGCCGTGAGAAAAGAGTTCAGCTCTCCCAGTCTGACGACCACCATCAGGTCTCGGCAATGACCACAGGTGTCAGGGGTCTCTGGCAGCCCTGAGGCATAGGGAGGATTGAAGGGGAACAGGGAGAAGAAGGAGAAGAAAAATGTGCTCACAGTTTGATCAGTCCATGGTGGAACCAGTTACCTGAGAGTGAACTCCTTGTCAATGAAGGGGTTCAAGCAGAGGCAAATTAGTACCTGTTGGGGATGCTGTGGAAGGTCTCCCTGTATTAGATAGAGATTAGGTGACACCTGAGGTCCCTTCCCATTCTATAATTCTATTTCCCCAAATGATTTCCTTTCTACTACCTCATTTGTCCTTGTGATGGAGGTGGGGTAGGAATTATTTTGTCCATTTTACGGATGAGCAAATTAAGGTTACGTTAGACAATAGAAGAGACTTTCCCAAGGTTACACAGTGATAGTGTAGATCTAGAGCTGGAAGCAAAACAAAGCCTATCATTTTACCCATGAGGAAACTGAGGCATGGAATGGTTAAGTGACTTGCACAAGGTCCCACAGTTTTTTTTTTTTTTTTTTGGCGAGGCAATTGGGGTTAAGTGACTTGTCCAGAGTCACACAGCTAGTGAGTGTTATGTTTTTGAGGCCAGATTTGAACTCAGGTCCTCCTGACTCCAGGGGTGGTGCTCTATTCACTGCTCCACCTAGTTGCCCCACAGCTAAGTTTTTTGAGGTAGAATTTGAACCTAGGTCTTCCTGACTCCAACCAGTACCCTATCCACTATGTCTGAATCAGAGCTATGCTACTTCCTATGGGTTTGACCTTGGGTAAGTTGCTTCACTTCCTGGGACTCAATTTCCTCATCTATGTAATGGAGTTGGACCAGATGATCTCTGAGGTTCTTCCAGCTCTAAAGCCAGATCCTACAATAAAGTGGGTCCTTGATCCATTCAGAATTATTTTTGCTCCAGTTGAAAACATTCCTACTTATAGCTGTGGAGGCATAAGACCCAAAGCAAAAATATGCGATAATGTATAAAAGTATCTGAGAGGTATGAGCTTTGTGAGGTCTGAGGAGAAAGGTTGTTATTTCTTGAGGGATCAGTAAAAGTTTTCTGTAGATTGAGTTTGACTTGGGCTTTTAAGGAAGAGTAGTAATTCAATAGGCAAGAACTGGAGGAAGGGCATGCAGGGTGTAGAGAAAGAGATGAACAAAGTCGTGAAGGTGGGAAAATTCAAATGAAGTTCAGGGAACAGCAAACAGTTGGCTTTAATGTAGAGTGCCTAGAGGGAAGTAACATAAGACAAAGCTGGAAAGGTATGGGGGTACCAGATCCTTGAGAGCCTTGAATGCCAGACAAAGCAATTTGAACTCTATTCAGTAGGTGATAGGGAGCTATTTGAGAAGAGTGAAACGACCAGATCTTTATGCATATATAAGTCAGAACAGGGTATGAAGGATGGGTTGGAGGGGGAAAGAGTGGAGGCTGCATTGGTGAAACCCAACTTTTCTTGGGGGAATGTTGGTCAGTTTTAGGAATTTTTCCGTGGTTTGGCTGACAAAATTTTTTCTACCCACAAAAATGCGACCTTTTTTTTTTTAACATCTTAAAAAAACTGACCTCCATTTGCTTCCCCAAGAAGAATCCTGTTACCATATGGTGACATCTCAACTGGAATGGAACCCAAGTGAAACCCTTAGGAATTTGGCCAAGTCTACCTGAGGGCATCCCTCTCTAATGCGGCTGTCTGCTCTGTCACATCATATGCATCAAAGATTGCCCACACCTCACGTCAGGCACTCTTCCCACTCCCACACAAGACAAGTGAATTCTGCTGCCTCTGCAAAAAGAGCCACGAGATTGTGCATCCCCACCCCCTCCTAATTCTGACTCCTCCTGGTGGCTGCAAAGGAGGTACTTGACACAGAAGCAAGATGGGATCAGGACTGAGATAAAATGGAGGAAGGCAGCTCAGAGGGGGCAAGAGGATTGCTTTTGTACAATTGCTAAAAAAAAATCCATATTTTTGAATTTATTGTTCAGTCATGTCTGACTCTTTATGACCCCATTTGGCGTTTTCTTGGCAAAGATACTGGAGCAGTTTGCCATTTCCTTCTCTAGCTCATTTTGCAGATGAGGAAACTGAGGCAAAGGGGGTTAAATGACTTACTCAGGGTCACACATATAGTGTTGAAGGCTGGATTTGAACTCCTGACTCCAGGTCTGGTGCTCTATCCGCTTCACCACCTAGCTGCTATTGTTGAATAGCTAACACCATCATTATCAAGAAAAAAGCTCAAGGCTGACTTGCATGTTATCTGATCATGTGGAAAAGAATTGGATGCTCCAGCCTGACTTTCTTAAGGTTCTTTCTCCCTCTCCATTTTTCTATTCTACTTATTGACACTTCATTGACAATTTATGAAGGCGAGTCAATTCTTCTGATCCTTTAATGTTTCCCAAAGGTTTCTCTCATCAGGCTTCCCGGAATTTTTGTTCAGAATTCCAGAGAATTTAGGAATAACCTCTGTTAACTTGGGACTCCCACCCGTGGGGTCTCTGATGGAAGATGATATTAGGAGATAAGCCCAGACTTGACTCAATGCAAAACTGGGAATCAGGTGGTTTGTTTTGGGCTCCCTTTCACCTTCCTCTTCACACTTTCCTTCCTCCCAAGTACCAGGACTTTCTTTCTTCTTATCAGTACTGGCTAGACGTCTCAGGGGAAAGATCTAATACACTCACTCATGCTAATGAGTTAATAGCTGATAAGGATAAATGTTGTCTTAAAAGACCTGGGGGTTTTAGAGGACTGAGAGCTCAGTATAGGTCAATAAAGTGAAATAGCAGCCAGAACAGGATCTTTGGCTGCTTGGAAAGAGGCAGGGTATGGACGGGAAGCGGTAGTCCTACTGCTTTGCCTTCAGACTACATCCAGAGGACTGTGTACACTTTGGGACACCATATTTTGGGGAAGATATTGACAGACTGGAGAACATCCAAAGGAAGGAGACTAGGATGGTGAGGGATCTAGAAACTAGGCCAAATAAAGATAGGTTGAAGGAAATAGAAATGTTTAGCCAAGAGAAGAACAGACTTAGGGTGGATGTGGTGAATTCAGATATTAGGAGGGCTGTCAAGTGGACCCGCTGCATTTGGCCTGGAAGGGTAGACGTGGGGTGGGCAAAACCAGGACCAAGGGATAGAAATTCCAGAGCAGCAGATTGATGCTTACCATAAAAAACCTTTTAAATCAGAGCTGTTCTTATTTTGTGGTAGCCCAAAACCTGAAAACTAAGTCATCCTTTTATTGGGGAATGGCTAAGCCAGTTGGGGTTTAAGAATGTAATGGAATATTATTGTGTTGAGAATGAGAAATGACAAATGAGAAAATGGGAAGATCTCTATGAATTGATTCAGAGAGAAGTAAGCAGAAGTAGGAGAATAATTTATATCATGAAAAAGCAACTTCAAGTTTGTTTAGAGCTCTGATGAAATGCTTTGACAAACCACGAGAATGAAGATGAAACATTATACTCCCTTCCTAACAGAGAAAGGATGAATTTAAAATGCAGGAAGAGACACACATTTTCTGAAATGGCTAATGTAGGAATCTGTTTTGCTGGATTATGCAACTATAGATTGAGGGATTTGTTTTCCTTTCCTTTTTAAAAAATTGCTCAAAAAGGGAGATTTAATATAAAAACTATTATTTGAAAAATAAAAATAATAAATTTTTTAAAGAAAAAATAACCAATTAGAACTGTTCCAAATTAGAATGAGTGGTTGGAATGAGCTCTCTATCAGTCAATCAATAAACACTTGTTAAATGCCTACTATGTTTCAGGCACTGGGGATACAAAGAAAGACAAAAGATAATCCCTGTCCTCAAGCAGCTCCTAGTCTAATGGTTTCCAAGCAAAGGATCACCTCTTGGGGAGGCTGCAGTGGTGAGTCTTGGTTAGACATGGGTTGGAGTAGATGACCTCTCTTCCTTCCAGTTCCAGGCTTTCGTGCCTCTGGGGCTATTTCTCCCAGGAGTCAACCTGACAATGACAACCCAAAGGAGTGACTCTCCAGTGAAAACCGTGAAGAAGATGATGATGAAGCTCCTCACAAATGCTTACAAACATTTCCTTGCAATAGCCTTCTCAGCTCTGCTGACCCCCTTTCTAAGGTTTCTTTCAGATCAGACAGGCTCTGTTTTAAGGTCCCCTCCTATCTCTAGCATTTCATGTTAAAAGATCTCTCCTAGCTCTGATGTCTTCCATTCCAAGGTCCCTCTCTGCTAGTTCTGACGGTCTTTGTCCTTAAGTCTCTGCCAGATCTGATGTTTTATGATCTAAGTATATTGCAACTGTTGCCAGTGTCCTCTAATCATTGACATATACTCTTTTAAAAATAGATTGAAACAAAAAAGTCCATTAAATGCCCATTATATACAAAATACTGTACTTTATTGTCTGGATTATAGAACACCTTTGGTATTTTCCTAGAAAATGTTTTATCATTCCTTTTTGGACAGGAATGCTATACCATAAAAGCAATTGCTTTCAATCATAATATGATTTTTTTTTCTTTCCTACATTATGTTTGGGTTCAGCTAGTGGGTGCTAGGGCAGATATGTCAGGCTTGGAGTCCAAAAGACTCATTTTCCTGAGTTCAAATCTGGCTTCAGACACTGGTTCTGTGACCCTGGGCAAGTCACTTCACCCTGTTTGCCTCAGTTTCCTCAGCTGCAAAAAGAGCTAGAGAAGAAAAATGGCAAACCACCCCAGTATCTTTGACAAGAAAATCCCAAATGGGGTCACAAAGAGTCAGACATGACTGAAAATGACTAAACAACAAGCAATAGATATTGCACTGGGTCTGGAGTCAGGAAGATCTAAGTTTAAAATCATCTGTAGGCACCTGCTAGCTGAGTGACCCCAGATGAGTCACTTGACCTCTGCCTCAGTTTCCTCAACTGTAAAATGGGATAATAATAGCAACTATCTTCCAGGGTTGTTGTAAGATCAAATGAGATAGTATTTGGAAAGCACTCAGTTCTGTGCCTCGAACAGATTAAGCACTATATAAAGGTTAGCTATTATTATTATTCAAGCGCTTAGCACTTAGCACTTAGCACAGAGCAGATACTAATGTAACTATTAGCTGTTATTCATAGGATCACAGATTTAAACCTAGAAGGGGACCTTGGAGGCTTCACGTCTAACTTCTTCATTTTACAGTTGAAGAAACTGAGTCTCAGAGAGGTTAAGTGAATTGCCGAAGTTCACACAGGCCATCAAAGACAGAGGCAAGATCTGAATCCAGTTCCTCTGTCTCCAAAGCCAGTATTGCTTCCATAGTGTCTCATTGGGTGCGAGATGCAGTGCAGTACATTGGGAATTAGGAAGCCTCCTTTTGTTGCTGACTTTCAGTGTGACCTTGAACAAGTCACCTGACTTTTTTGAGGCTCGGTTGTAGAAGGAGGGAAGCTAGATTAGCTAATCCCTAGAGTTCTTCCTGTTCAAAATTTCAGGGATTCAAAAATATGTCCCATGTAGGTCAGATGCAACTCAGATGCAGATCTGCTTGAGCATAGAAAGTTACTTAAATAGGTCTGCAAAAAACCCTGTTGAAACAATGAAAGCGGCAGTGTTTTCATCACTCAGGAAATGACCACTTGAAACACTTCTGCCTCCCACCACCTGCAGGTATAAGCTGCCTAGTGTCCTCAATGGTTTCCATGAAAACAGGACATTAGAGATAATGGCATTACAGGGGACAGTGAGTTCCATAAGGAACAACGTTCTGTTAGTTCCACCAGGGGTAAACAGCCCGATGCTCAGGGAGGTGGGATTCAAAGGACACACCCTCCTCTAGCATCCTTGCTAACCAAGGATATTCAGCGCAACCTTCTCTTGGTATGCTTTCCCTTCCCATTGGATTGTAAACTTCACAAGGGCAGGTCATACGCTGAACTGGGTATTATCCTCGCTCATAAAATGACTCGGGGTTTTGAAGTTTGCAAAGGCCTTTACATCTTTATCTCAGAGCCTTACAACAACCCTGTGAAGTGGGTTTGGTGAACCCCATTGTAGAAAAGAAGAGGCTGAGGTCCGTAGAGAGGTAGTGATATTCCCATAGTCACAGAGCTAGTAAGTATAATAGGTAGGAGTCAAATCCAGGTCTTCCTTACTCCAAGGGAGGCACCAGGCCCTCTCTTCCTTCCTTTTCCATATCCTCTCTTCAAGGAGAACTTCACACAATTGGAACTTCACAAATGTGAATTTATATGGAATAGAACAGTGCCTTTTTCTGTTTGGTCCCAGAGGGCAGGGCCAGGAAGACCAGCAGCAGAGAAGCAGCTCTGTACTTGTAAGGGACAGGATCCTAAAGATGGGGCCGTCCAAAGGCAGGCAAAAGAGAATCCCCCATTGCTGGAGGCCTTCTGTCATAGGCCAAATGGTTACTCATTGGATGTGTTGTGGAGAAGTTCCTTTTCAGGTGTGGGTTAAATTAGGTGAGCCCAGAGATGTCTTCCAAACAGGAGATTCTGTGAATGTGAGCTGAGTGTCCCAGGAGAGTCTCTAAGGCTATAAATTGTGGACCTGGATTCAAGTATCACTTTGGACACATACTGTCTAAGTGACCCTGGGCAATTCCCTAAGATTGTGTTGCAGTTTGGGTATCGATCTGCATTGGAGGAGTTTTTTCACTATGGCAATGAAATCACAGACTGGGACCAAGCTGGCTCTCTTAGTGGAGCACTGGACTTGAAGTCAGGAAGACCTGAGTTCAAATCCTGATTCAGATGCCGTGTGACCTTGTGTAAGTCATTCATAATACCTCAGTTTCTTCATCTGTAAAATTGGAGTAACAATAGCATGACCTACCTCCCAGAGCGGTTGTGAGGATCAAATGAGCTAGGTAATGAGCTCTGCACATTTTAAAGTGCTGTATAAGTGCTAACTATTCTTCTTATATATGGTACATGTCTTTGTATTCCCCAGCACCTAGAATAATGCCTGGGGCATGGTAGGTGCTCAATAGCTGTGAGCTGAATTGAATTGAGGAAGAGTATTCAATCTGCATCTTGAGAGAAAATTTGTGAGAAGAGAAGGGCATTCTGAAAGTCAGGCTGGGGTTGGGATATAAGGGACTCTTACTGGGAAAAGACATTGGTGGTGCTGCTGCTACAGATCATTATGAAAGGTGCTGCTGCATAATGGATAGTGGGTTGGGCTGGGAGTCAGGAGAAACCTGGGTTCACATCCAGCCTCTGACATTTACTAGCTATGGGACTGCAGGCAAGCGTCTAATTGCTTTGAATTTCATCTCACAGGATGATTGATTAAATATCTGCACCTCACAAGTGCAGGGTAGAATTCCAGCCAACCTGGAGAACAGAATGGTTTCTGTGACTTTCTAAATTGGTTAATAAGATAGCTTAGTTCTTGTGGATTTCTTTGGGAAATATTATTTTGTCTTTTGCTGTAGTATACTGCCTGGGCACACTTTTCTCAAGTCACTTCAGTCTATATAGTTGTATGTGATGGATTTTCCCCCAACAATTCTTTTAATTCATGAAGCAAAGGAAAGAGGGGAAAAAGAGAAAGGAAGAGAGGGAGAGGAGAGGAGAGGAAGGGAGGGAGAGAGAGAGGCAGAGAGAGATAGAGGCAGAGAGGAAGAGAGAGAAAGTCAGAAAGAGGAGAGAGAGAAGGAGAGTAGATAGAGGGAGGGAGGAAGAGAGAAAAAAGAGGGAGAGAAAGAGAGAGAGAAAGCAAGAGAGAGAGGGAGGAAGAGAGGAAAGGAGAGAAAGGAAAGAGAAGGAGCAAGGGAGAAGGAAAAGAGTGGGAGAAGGAAAGATTAGGGGAGAGAAAGAAGGAAGTAGAAAAAGAAGGAAAGACAGAGGAGAGAAAGAAAGACAGGTAGGAAGAAAGAAAAACAGGTAAGGAAGAAGGAAAGGAAGGAAGAAAGAAGGTCATGTAGTATAGAGGGAAAAGTCCTGGATCTGAATCCAGAAGACCTGAATTTGAATCCTGACTCCAGCGCTCCCTGCCTGTGTGACCTTGGACTTGGGTCCCTTTATCTCTGGACCTTACTTTCCTCCACTGTAAAATGAGGGGTTTGGACTAGATCTCTAGGTTCCTTCCAGATCTGATGTTTCTATGGTCCTTTAAGGAAGGAAGGAACAACTTGAGAGAATTAATATGACAACAAAGAAATGTAGTTTGAGAAGTTAAAAGGCATAAACACAAAGGAGATAGCTTGTCTGTGTTAGTTTGGTTGTCAAATGTCTATCCGTACCATGAAAATGACAGATTTACTCACAGTCTAGAGTGCTGTTCCCAGGTCTGTTCTGGACTTGCTTTGCTCCTGGACCAAGTCATTTCATCTCCCTGTGCTCACTTTCCTTCCTTCTTAAAAGATGATAGTATTGACCTACTTCCCTGGGAAGATTGTCCTATAAGTAGAAAAGTTTCTAGTCTGGTGATTTTTTCTAAATTATTATCCTTGAGGAGGAGCTGACCCTTATCATTCTTTCCCCCATTTTCTTTTTTGAAATTGGATGATAACACGAAATGGAAAACACCAGATTTTCCACTTGTGGGTTTTTTTTTTCAACTTCATCAGAAAACATCTTGCTTGAATTGACTGTAAGATGTCAAGATCCTCCAGGGACCACAAAGAGACCTTCCTGGACCCTCTTGTCATCCTCCAGTTTCTGTCGATTGCTCCTACTAGTTTCTTTTAGTGTTATTTGAACTTCCTTCAGGATGGAGTTTGGCTCAGAAGATGCCCTGAGACTGGGGCGAAATTTGCCAAAGGAAGGCAGAATTAAGCAATCCCCCCAAGTTAAACAATGTCCTCATCTCCCTAGATGTCAGGACAGAAAGAAAAAAACGTTTTAAAATCCAGGTCCCATAAATGCCTCAGTTCTACAACACCTGCTCTCAGCTTCTATAGGCACCAGCAAAGGAAATAGGGCATAGTGGCTCTTTCAGAAGCCCCAAATTCCATCTTCATTTGGTCTCTCCTCTTTCTCTCTCTTTTTATGGAAGGTTTTATTGGTGTCTTTTGTTTTTACATCATAATCATTCTTAGATCAATACTGTCCTACCTGATTCTGTGAACTCTTTCTTATGGTAAGGAAAAAGACAATTAAACAAAACCAACCACATTTGCCCACATAGGCAATATTCCACACTCAGAGTCCCCATCTCCCCAATAAAAAAAAGGATGTTTATGTCCTCCATCTCTTTCCTAGGGCTGAGATTAGTTATAATTATATAGCACTGAACTTCATTTTGTTATTCTTTTCATGTACATCGTTTTAATCATTATGCACACACACATGCATGCATACACACACACACACACACTCACATACACACACACAGGCACACACATTTTTTTTCCTGGTACTGCACATCAGTTTATAGGATCATGAATCTGAAGCTGGAATGCACTTTAGAATATGGTGTAGTACATAGGGCAGAAAACTTAGAGTTAGGAAGTCTGGAGTTCAAATTCAGCCCCAGATACTTACTAGCTGTGTAGACCTGGCAAAGTCTTAGCCTCTCTGGGCCTCAATTTGCTAATTTATAAAACGAGGGGCTTGTATTCAATAACCTCTAAGGTTCCTTCCATTTTTACATCTCTTACACCTGTGATAGAGTACAACCCTCTCATTTTACAGATGAGGAAACTGAGGCTGAGAGAGGCTAAATGACTTGACAGAAGCCCCATAGGTAGTGACAGATTTGAACTAGGATCCTTGGGCTCTGAATACCAACTGTCTTTCCACCTTTCTAAGACTGAGAAATACTTATATCCATCACTTCTTATCAAGCAATAATATTCCATTATATCTATGTGCTACAATTTGCTCAGCTATTCCCCAATCAAGGGACCCACTGTCCTTCCCATTCTTTGCTACTATAAACAAGTACTGCCATGATCATTTTGACACACAAGGGACCCTTCTGATGCTACTCAGTGATATGTGGATAGGGTGATGTATTCAGCGTTAGGAAGACCAGAGTTCAAATCCCTCAGACACTTATTAGCTACATAATCCTGGGAAAGTCCCTTAACCTCATTCAACCCCAGTTTCATCATCTGTAGAATGGGTATTATAATAATGGCACTTACCTTCCAAAGTTGTTTTGAGGATTAACTGAGATAGTATATGTAAAGCACTACATACAATCTAGCTATCATCATTATCATCATCACCATCATCATCATCATCACCATCATCATCATCATCATCATCATCATCATCATCATCATCATTTCTATCTTTGGGTTATTTGCCCAGCAGTGGGATCCTTTTTTCAGTTGGGACTATTTTGCTCATGAAAATCTTCCCAGAGAATCATGCAGTCACTAAATCTTAGTTAGAAGAATCTTTAGGGGACATTCATTCCTGGTCATACATCAACAGGAATCTCTTTTTTAGTATCTCTCACAAATAAAACTCTCTAGTTAGTCACGGGGAGCTCAGTACCTCCCCAGGTAGCCCACCCCACTGTGGCACAGCCCTAATGATTGAGCTTATATTATCTTTTTTTGGTGAGGTGATTGGGGTTAAGTGACTTGCTCAGGGTCACACAGCTAGTAAGTGTCAAGTGTTTGAGGCTGGATTTGAACTCAGGTCCTTCTGACTCCAAGGCCAGAGCTCTGTCCACTGCACCACCTAGCTACCCTGGGCTTATATTGTCTTAATCTGCTTCTCTGTAGTTTTTATATCCTACTTTCTTTATCATGGCAACTCAATTCAACAAATGCTTACATAGCCATTCATGTGCCTGGCACTGTGCTAGATGCTGGAGATAATAATAATAATAATAATAACAACTCACATTTCTGTAATGCTTTAAGATTTTCAAAGCACTTTATAAAACCTACCTCATTTGATCACTACAACAACCTCCTAGGAGATTGGTGCTATTGTTATCCCTCCATACAGATGGGGAAACTGAGGCTCTGGGAGGCTAAGTGACTTACCTAGGGTCACAAAACTACTAAGTGCCTGAGGCTGGATTTGAACCCAGGACTTGCTGACTCCAAGTCCCATGCTCTATCCACTTTGACATCTAGTTACTAAAGACAAAAATGAGATAGTCTCTGCCTATAAGCTGCTTATATTCTTTTGGGGGAAATAATGTTCACACAGATAAGCAAATACATATGTATATATAATATATAATATTTGTATGTAATATACACCCACAAAGTAAATTTGAGGGAGAGGTGAGAGCTTTCACAATGCCTGGGATCAGATGGGCCCCTGGAGAACTCGGCAGAACTTTAAGCTGTGGCTTAAAGGAAGAGGGAGGCTCTAAGGGCTACAGGCTTGAGGAGGAACAGCCTTCCTGGCACGGAGGACAATTTGTGCAAATGCATGGAAATGACATGTGGGAGTTAGAAGGTCATGTAGAGGGAACAGCAAGTAAGTTACTTAATCTGAAATTGAGAGTATGTGAAGGAGGGTAATACGAGATCACTTTGGAAATGTAGGTGGGAGCCAGACTGCAAAGGACTTTAAATGCCAGAAGAATTTACATTTTATCCAAGAAGCAAGAGAGAGTCACTGAAGCTTCTTGAGCACTGAAGTGACACGGTCAGATCCGTGTTTAAGGAATCAGTTTGTCATCTAGGCGGCAGATGGATCAAAGAGAAGAGAACCTGGAAGAATGGAAACAAGCTGGGAGGCTGTTCTAATAGTCCAGGTGAGAGGGTGGTGGTAGTGTGAGGAAAGAGAAAGGGACGGATGCAAGAGATAGTGTGGAGAAAGAATTGACAAGACTTGGTAATTGACTGGAGGAGGAAGAGGCATTGAATTATGGAGGATAAGCCTGAAGTTTTAAGAAGCTGGGTGAGTGGAGGATGCCAGTACCCTGGACAGCAGTGTCATTGTGAGAAAGAGCATCCATGCTAATTTGTCTTCCACAGGGCTGTTCTCTAGATATTGGAGGAAAGCTAGCGTATTCCTCCTGCCTCTACCTCCCACCCCACCAATGAGTGTTCTCTCGTCCATGATAGCTCCAGTTCTTTCAGCAGATTCTTCAAGAGCTTAGCATAGTGCCTGGCACATAGCAGGTGCTACAGAAATGCTTATTCCCTTCTCTTTTCCTTATATGGCCTGGTCTTTTCCCACTATTTCTTCTCAAGCTTGTCTTCCCTAAAATATGGCACTAAGGAGAGGAATAACATCATGTTTCTACATTGCTTTAAGGTTTACAAATTGCTTTCCTTAAAGCAGCCCTGGAAAGTATTATTATCCCCATTTTATAGGTGAGGAAACTGAAGATCCGGAGAACTGACATGATTTGGGTATGGTCACCAATCCAGTAAGGACCTGAGGAGGTATACCAGCAGGGGTGTGCTGGTTAATTTTTAACAACTGGCTCTCTGGCAGGATGTACTTTTAAGTTTAACCTGCAATATTAACATTTTCTTTATCATTTTAAAGTCTAGACAATCAATAAAACAACAAATCAGTTTCTGATTTGTTGTAGCCTTTGAGGTATAAATGCTCACGCTGAAAATTTAACAACCAGTTCTCACTGGATGATTCCAGCTGCTTCTGGAACAGACTTGGATAGTTCTAGAACTTGAAAGAAGTTCAGAGACAGTCTAGTTCAGTCCCCTTATTTCACAGATGAGGAAACAAATCCCGAGAGAAGTAAAATGATTTTCTCAATGTGACATATATAGAAAGCGCTGGAAACAGTATTTGAATCCATATCCTTTGACTCAAGAGCCAGGGTGCTCTTTCTACTATCCTTTGATGCTTTTGTACCCAGAGTTTTCTGACTCCAAAATCCAGCAGAGCTGCCTTTCTGAGCATAAAACCTCCAGCTGTGGCCTGAAGGAGGGGGAGGGGAAAGGGAAAAGAAGGGGAAGAGGAGGGTGAAGGGGATGAGAGAGAAAGGAGGAGAGAGAAGGAGAGAGGAGGGGTTGGGGGGCTGGGTAGCTAGCTCTCACCTTCCTCATTCTGGACCCTCTGCCTCTCCATGCAGCCTCATCCTGAAACTCAGCCCTCCTCAACCAGTCAGGAGGCTAAGCCATCAAGCTGCTGCTGTCCTTTGCCTGGCTGACCTTAATGAAATCGCTCAGCGTTCATGCATTGCTCTGGGTAATGGGAAAGTTGCTCTCTGTGGGAAGCCCAGCATTTCTATCTCATTTTTATTTAGGCCTATTCTTTCTCAGCTATAACTGGTTGTTTGGCCCATGAAAACCTTCCCAGAAATAAAACAGAAGAGACAGGTAGGAGAAAATGACCTGCAATTTGGACTCTTGGGATGTGCACAGGGAGGGAAACAGATTCCCTCCCGTTAGCAGGCACTCCTGCTATGGAGCTGGTGAGAACTCCCAGGAAAGATCTTCCACTGGAGAATGTGTGTAATCTAGCAATGCCCTAGCTGGGCCACACTAATGAGCCTTGGTCGCCTCTAGCTGGGTTTTCCCTGGGAAATAAAAGGTGAAAAAAGGGAACAGGAAAAAATCAAGAATCCCCAATTCTCAGTGGAGAGCAGTGAGGCCAAAGGGGACCGATTCCAGGGCATACCTCCCGTGAAGGATAACTAGAGGTAGGTCATGGACTCTTCTAGGTGCTGTGTAAAATAGGTCTGTGACACCCAAACAACTCCAGAGGGATCTCATTTTCTTAAAAAAAAAAATCCCCATCCTGAAAAATAAGCAGCCAAATGTTCAGAAAAATAGACTGTAGATACAGCCTTAGTTTCCAGGAAATATGGAAAACAAAAGAAACCCTGTACAATGGACAGAACACTGTTGCTGCCGTTCAGTCATTTTGGACTCTTCCGACCCCATTTGGGGTATTCTTGGCAATGATCCTGGAGTATTTTGCCATTTCTTTCTCTAGCTCACTGTACAGATGAGGAAACTGAGGCAAACAGAGGTAAGTGACTTGCCCAGGGTCACATAGATAGAAAGTGTCTGAGGTCCCAGGATTCCATTCTTGCCCCTGTCACTTGCTACTTGCATGTTTGAGCAGCTTTTCACCTCTCTACATTTCAGTTTCCTCATCTACACAGTAACAAGTTGGACTGGATGACCTATAAAGTTCCTTAGAGTTCTAAATCTATGCTCTATCACCTGTCACTGTTGCTCTCTGGTCCTTAGTTTCATCCTCTGTAAAATGAGAGGAGTTGGACGATATAATCTCTGAGGTCCCTTCCAATTCTAAATCTATGGCTATGATCCCATCTGGCAAAAATAAAAATTATGGGTACATTGGAAGGAAAATCTAAGAATACAAGAGAACTTCAAACTCAGAATCCGATTGAGTCAAATGGATGTTTTGTCCAAAGACAAAATTTTGAGTGTTTTATTGGTGGAACAGAGTAGACACATAATTTATAGCAGTAAATAACTACAGTAACCTTGTGTTTCACAAATGTAAAGGCTTAAATTTTTGGGATAAGAATTCATTATTTGGTAAAAATTGTTGGGAAAGCTGGAAGGCAATCTGGCAGAAATTAGAAATAGACCAGTATCTTACACCATTTACCAAGAAAAGGTCAAAATGGATACATGACCTAGATATAAAGAGAGATATTACAAGAAGTTAGTGAAATGTATATTGGAAATTATAAAGGAAAATAACTCATTTATAGGCTTCATGATTAAGATTATGAATATAGAGCTAGAAGGTATCTTAGAGATCCTTCAGTTCAACAACCTAATTTTACAGGTGAGAAAACTGATGCCCACAGAAAGGCGAGATTACAAACCCAATATTACACTTCACTTTCTCCTGTTTCCTCCACACTCCCTTCTCTTCCACAGCCTGACCAATGATTTTCAGTACAATTGATTCCTTCTTCCTGTTCTGGAACCAGGATCAAAATAACTCATTGTTCCTGGCTGGGTTGTATCACTGTACTGCCCCATGGCCCCACTCAACATCATGGTAACTTTCCCTAAACACTAAAGGATTTTCCCCTGGCTACCACTTTCCTAAGTGTGTTTTGTCCCCTCGTTAGAATGTGAGCTTTTTGAGGGCAGAGAATGTTTTTGCTTTTGTATCCCCTGCACTTGAGTGCTTGGCACATATCAAATGCTTAATAAATATATTTACAGGGGCCCCAAGGTAGTGCAGTGGATAGAGCACTGGCCCTGGAGTCAAGAGGATCTCAAATCCACCCACAGTCAGTTACTAGCTGTGTGATTCTGGGCAAGTCAACTTAACCCCAATTGCCTATAAATGAATGAATGAATGGATGAATGAATGTATTTACATTCCCAGTTAGTGACAAAGGCAGGATTTGAATCTGGGTTTTCTGATTTCTAAGCCAGTGGTCTTTCCCTTGTACCAAGATGTGAGCACAAAGACAGCTACACTTATCAAAACCGGGCAAGGGAGAAGTTTCCCCTCATTCCTGAGTAGAGCAGCTGAGGTTAGAGTATTCTAGGATTTAGAACTGGAAGGGACCTTAGTCAGCTAATCCAACTTCTTCATTTTATAGATAAGGAAATTGTGATTAGAAGCTGGTAGCATGGAAATTTCTGATAGACTCTTTAGGGGTATCAGATAGTAGGAAGTCTGCAGGTACTTACATAATAAATGCTCGCATTTTTATAGCCCCTAAAGGTTTACAAAGCAAGTGCTTTATATACATTAACTCATTTGAACTACAAAGTAACCCTATGAAATTGTATTATAATCCCATTTTGCAGAGGCAGAAGCTATGTGTATGTCTTGCCCATGGTCATGCAGCTAGAACGTGTCAGAGGTAGGTTTTGAACCAAAGCCTTCCTGAGTCCAAGTCCAGAATGCTACATGTGTGACCTAATTGATATGGACTTTCTCTGAGAGAAAGCTTCCTCATCTAACAAAAAAAAAAAGCATGGAGGGGTTGGATTAGCTGGCCTTTAAGATCTCTTTCAATTCTAGATCAATTATTTGACTTGTATGACCTTGGGCAAGTCATTTCCCCTCTCTGTGCCTCAGTTAACTCCTCTGTAAAATGAGGGGCTTGGACTAGATGTCCCCTGAAGTCACTTTCAACTATGATCCTCTGATCTCACCTACTTAAATGAACTTGAGAAAATTATTTTGCCTCTTTGGGACTCAGTTTACTCATCTGTAAAATGAGAAGGTTGACTATATGGCTTTCCAGTTCCAGGGCCTGTGATCTTCCCACAAGGGAAAATGGCAGCCCAATCCCATTTCATCTTTCTTTAAAATCCTCCATTATGCATCTACCCAAAACCCAGGAAGCCTTCCTTTTGATCTTTCAGCACTTTTGCCCATGGCTTTCTCTCTGTTATCCCTCACTCCATCTATGGAACTGGACCATCTCCTGTTCTGGTCATATATGACCTTCAAGATAATCATAATTGAGGTTACAAGCTTAAGAAAGCTACACTGAAAAGAAAAGAATAAAACTAAAAATGAAGAAAGTAAGGGAAGATAGAAGGAAGACCTTCCAGGCAGGAAGGCTTATGGACTGTTGGAATCTTTAAGAAAGAGAAGCTTGGGATCCTTTAGACACCACAGCATCTGGCCAGAAGCAAGGAAATGGACGAGATGACCCCTCCAGGTCCCCTTAAACTCCTCCTAATCTTAGATCCTGGGGTTCGTGCATTGGCTTTGTAAACCTCCTCTATGGGAACGGCTCCAAGCATGACTCCCCGTGCCGAAAGGCTGGGTGATATTGGCATTGACATAGCCCTTGGTGTTTAAGCCTTCCTAAAAAGCCATAATGAGACATGGGTTTAGACAGCTCTTTAGACATGTCTGTTTTAGAAGCAGTTTGACCTATGGAGAGAATGTCAAAAGAAACAAAAACATTCTGACATTTTAAGAGCCTTAATTTACTCTGGATAAAAGCCACTGAATCTGAATATGTCAAGTGTAAAAAGTAAAGCCTTTGGATCTAGGATCTGCACCCAGTATAGGGAGAACCTTGCCAGGCTGGTTGCCTCAATAAAGCAGGGCTCTGCTCACATGCTTGGGAGAAATATTGGCAGGTGTTGGAACATATCTGGGGAAGCAGGTTTAGGATGACATGGTAAGACTGCCAGATTTCTAGTCAGAGAGCTTGTGTTCAAATCATGCCTCTGCTACACACTGTATGACCTTGGGAAAGTCTCACTTCATCTCTCTGTACCTCAGTTTCCTTAATTTAAAAATGATGGCATTGGGCTAGATGACCTTTTCAGATCTAAACCTATGATATGTGATCCCATGACCTAGGCTCTTACAGTATGGTCAAAAGAACTCTGGATTTGGAGTTGGACAAATTATCCAATTCTCCCACTTATGACCTTGAGCATGTTGCTGCCTCTCTCTGGGCTTCAGTTTTTCCTTCTGTAAAATGGAGATTGGAGTGGGTGATCTGTGAACTTTTGAAGTCAGGTTTAGAGTTCTGGGTCCTGCCATTTATTACTTGGTGGTCCTGGCCAAGTTACTAACAACCCTTAGCTTCAGTTTCCTTACTTTCTCAATGGGGACGTTAATACTTTCACTTCCTACTTTTCAGGGTTGTGTTGAAAGTGATTTGTAAACTGAAGACCTGTGCAAAATG
>NW_020943070.1:5319438-5370445 GCF_900497805.2 Vombatus ursinus | reverse complement strand
CCACCTGACTCCAGATCTAGTGCTCTACCTGCTATGCCACCTAGCTGCCCCTGACTAAATGACATGTCACAGTTTAAGGACTGCAAAGCACTTTACACACACGATCTCATTTAGACTTGCATAAATGGTGTTCCAAGATCACGGGATGTAGACCTAGAGCTGGGAAAGACCTCAGAGGCTATTTAGGTGAAGCTTCTCATTTTATAAATGAGGAAACTGAGGCCCACGGGGTTTACGTGACTTGACCGAGCAGGAGAAGCAACACTTGAACTCTGTTCCTCTGACTGGAAGCCAGTGCTTGTCTCTATGCCATGATGCCTAGGGCCTCGTGATATGCAGATTCTTATTTCTGGCTTTTTTCTGGACTCCAGATCTGCTTGTTTGCACATACTACCCTTCCCCCTGGCCCTCTGCAGGCTCCAGAATAATTCTGTGAGACGTTCTACTTCTGCTTTCCAATCCTTGCCTTGCTGGGGAAAGGGCGGGGGGATGGGCTAGGCATGGTGGTGATTAGGAGTTCAATCCTGAACTGAGGGACCTGAGGGAAAGAGCCCTCCTGGAGAAAGATGCCAGGCTGGCCTTGGGATCTGAGAGGAAAGGCAGGATGCCCCGCTGAGCCAAGCCAGAGTTCAGGGGGTCACCAAGTCCGAGGGCTCAGTGGGAGGCAAGAACAAGGAATGTTTAATTCTCTGAAGTGAGCCTGGAGTCAGGGAGAGTGAGGTGGGAGGCATCAGTGAGCGACACAGAGTCCGTGGCAAGTGAAGGAATCAACGGCTTCCAGCCCCGAGAGGGTCTGCATCAGGCAGGTGTCAAACGGATCAAAGGATAGGAGTTGGAGCAAAGAGTTTTCTCGCCATTTGTCACCCTCTGTGAACTGACCAGGCCCCGGCTGGCTTAAGCCAGGGTCATCAGATCATGGGTTGGGATGACAAGGTGGTCCTTCTCTTTGCCCAGGCTAACCCCTCTACACGTACAAGTGATCCCATTTTATTCTGTCTTCTCCAGCAGATTGTCCTTGAAGTCATCCCCACTCTTTCACTTCTCATTAATCTCTGCCCAGCTCCTAGCTGCTTCCCTACGATTTGCAAACATGCCCACGTCTCCTCCATCTTCAAAACACCCTCACTTGATCTGACTAGCTCCAGTGGTGACCCCTCCCACCCCCATATCTCTTTCCTTTCGTATCCAAAGTCCTTTAAAAGGCTGCCTCCAATTGGTGCCTCAGCTAGCTTTCTCTTCTTTTCTCCTTAACTCTCTGTAGTCTGGTTTTAGACCTCATCATTCAACTAAAGCTGCTTTCTCTAAAGTTACTTATCATCTCTTAGTTGTTCAGTCTGATGGCCTTTTCTCAGCCCTCAGCTTTCTGGACTTCTCTGCAGCCCGTGACCCTGTAAATCACTCTCTTCTCTTGCTTTCTTCTAACTGTCTGTGGGCTCCTTTGCTGAATTTTCTTCCAGATCACACCCACTATCCATCAAAGGTCTGTCTTTCCCCCTCTTCTCTCCTTCTATACTATCTCACTCAGTGATCCCATCAGCTCTTGGGGATTCAATCATTATCTTTATGTGGCCGATCCTCAGGTATCTTTACCCAGTCCTTAACTTTCTCTGGACCTCTGGTCTTACATCTCCAACTATCTATTGAACATTTTGAACTGAAAGTCCTATAGGCAGTACAAAACTTAACTCATTATCTTTCCTCATCAGCCCTCCCCTCTTCCTAACTTCTCTGGTAATGTTGTGGGCACCACTATCTTCCCATTTACTCAGCCATCAACCTAGGTGTCATCCTAGACTCCTCAGCCTCTCCCAACCCCCATAGTCAATCTGTTGCCAAGTCCTATCATTTCTACCTTTGTAACATCCCCTCCTCTTAGCACACAGTACCTGGCACACAGTAGGTGCTTAATAAATGCTTATTGACTGATTAGTTGACACTGGACAAGTCACTTAATTTCTCCAGTGCCCCAGGCCCTGACAAATAGAAATTATTCTGTACCAAGGAAAGAGGAGTTGAAGCCAACCTGGGAACTCGGATTACTACATCTCCTGTGGCATTCTAAGCATCAGAGCAGATTCACTGGGAAAGGAAATCCCTCACTGGGAGTTTCGTACACCAAAGAAATCATTGGTCAGGTCTCCAAAACAAATGTGCAAGGCCATGTGCTTCATGAAAACCTCACCAATGGGATGGGGGCCGCAATGTAGAGAAGCTAAAATAGTGGACCCTCAAAAAATTAAATCATAGATTGAGAACCTAAAGCAACCCATAAAGTCCTGTAGTTCAGCACCCTCATTTTACAGAGGAGGAAACTGAGGCCCAGAGAGGGAGAGTGATGATCTGTGGTCACATAGGTAATAAGCTGGCCGAGCCAAGGATTTGAACCCATGTCCTTTCCAGGCTCCGTGGTCTTACTAACAAACCTACTGCCTTAAACCAAGCTCTCCAGGTCTGATACAGTAACTCCTCTTTCCTCAGTACTGAGTGATTTCTGTTTGTCTTTGGAATATGTGAGATGTCGTGGTCATTTCTTCCTGTTCTTCTCCGCAGAAGTCACCTTACTTTCCTAGTTATATTTGTCTTCCGGCACTGTCTAAATTACTTTAGGTTTTCTCAGTTTTGCTAACTAGGGACAGGGAGTGTGCTGAATGGTAGAAGGGAAAGAGCCAGGGGTTAGATATTTGTCCTGGATGATCCAAAGGGTACATGAACCATACCTGGAGAAGTACCCTGCCAGGGTAATAGAACTGTCTGGTGTTATGTTGAGCCTCACCTTCTAGATTAGACAATCACAGATTTAGAGATGGAAGGGGCCAGAAAAGCCCAATCTCCTCCTTTTACAGTTGAGGAAACCGAGGCTGAGGGGGGTGTTAATGACCATTCCCAGGGTCACACTAGTAAGTATTTGAGGATGGATCAGAGTCCAAGTTTTTTTGACTCCAAATCCAGCACCTTATCCACAACTCCACATTGCCTTCCAAGGTCCAAGTAGGAGTAAAAAACAAAACAAAACAAAACAAAAAACCACAGTGACAGGAAGATAGGTTTCAGCACAGGTGATGAACCTAGCAAAGAAGTTTTTGTTTAGTTGTTTCAGTGGCGTCTGACTCTTTGTGATCCTATTTGGAGTTTTCTTGGCAAAGATACTAGAATCGTTCGCTATTTCCTTCTCCAGCTCATTTTACAGATGAAGAAACTGAGGCAAACAGGGTGAAGTGACTTGCCGAGGGTCATATATCTAGTAAGTGTCTGAGGTGGGATTTGAACTCAGGTCTTCCTGACTTCAGGCCTAGCACTCTATCCACTCGCCACCTAGCTTCCCAAAAAAGGCACTAGAGTTTGGCGTCAGATCTGAGTTCAAATTCTGGCTCTGTTCTTACTGGCTGTGTGATCTTAAAGAAGTCTTCTCCTCATCTCCTCCTTCCCCTTTCCCTCATATCCTAAAGTTTCCAAGTTCTGTAGTTTCTATTCCCTTGACAACATCTCTTGGCTATGCCCCCTTCCCTCCTCAGACATTGCCACCTCCCTGGTGCATGCTCCCACCACATTATGGCTGGGTTATTGCAGTGACCTGCTGGGTGGTTTCCTTGCCACAAGTTCTCCCCCCCCCCCCCCATTTCAGCCCATCCTCTAATCAGCTTTAAAATGAGCTTTTGACCATATCATCCTTCTCAATCAATTCCATGGGATTGTCATTTCCTGTAGGATCAAATATAAAATCCTCATTTTGGTTGTCAAAGTCTCCACAGCCTGGCCCCTTTCTACCCTTCCAGTCTTTTTTACTCCTCTTCAACTTTTTCCCCTCCCCCAATGTACTCTGTGGTCTAGTGACACTGGCCTCATTACCATTCCTCAAACTAGACACTCCGTCTCCCAATTCCAGGTATTTTCACTGGCTGTCCCTCATGCTTGGAATCCTCATTTCTTCCTTCTGACATCACTGGCCTCCTTCAAGTTCCAGCTAAAAATCTTACCTTCTGCAAGAAGCCTTCCCCAATCTCCCTTAATGTCGGTATGTTCCCTCAGATATCATGTCCAGTTTATCCTGTCTGTAACATACCTGTATGTAGTTGTTTGCATGTTGTCTCCGCCATTATTAGACTGTAAGTTCCTTGAGGACAGGGACTGTCTTTGGCTTTTCCTTGTACCCCAGGGCTTAGCACTCAGAGTCTGGCACTTAATAAATGCTCGTTGACTGGTTGACTAGTCTCAGTTTTTGTGGACTTCAGTTTCCTCTTCTCTAAAACAAGAGGGTTGGGCTTTACCTTTTCTATGTCATTCCCTTTTGAGGTCAGTGAAGTCCATTAACACCTCAAAACCGTGTAGTTCTTAAAAATGGGAGGAAATGCTCAATTTCAATTAGAGGTTAATGAAAGTAAAGATGACCTCTTTAAATCTATCTCAGGTAAAGAATACCTGGACTAGATGAACCCTTTCAGCTCTACATCTCTGAACCTATGGAAAGCAGTACAATAGAAAGATCCCTACTGCCTCTGGATTCAGAGGATCTGGGTTCAAATCCCACCTCTGATGCTTACTTTCTGTGTGACCTTGGGCAAGTCATTTAACCTCATTGAAGAGCCCCCACTTTCCTTCTTTGTAAAATGACAGGATTGGACTCAATGGCCTTTCAGATCCCTCTAGAGCTGGGGTCCTCTGCTCCTCCCCTAGGACATATGTTTGGGTAGGGGTTCCTTTTCCTGTTCTCGCATTCTAGACTTGAGGGAAGACAATGAGTATCAGAAAGATACTTCAAGTACACACTAGTCAGCCAAGCTTAGGGCTGGATATTATGTTGGGCAATTCCCACAGTGGTCGTAACCAACTAAAGTTGTGTTCCCAGCTCACGTCACAACTCAGAGACAAAGAAGACCAGTGGACCCTCCCCAGAAATTTCCATTCATCTTGCATACAGAAGGCTCTCCTTCTGTGTTTTGATTTCTTTAGGAAGAATCCACAGGGAGCCACTCAAACTCATGCAATGATAAAAAGAGCTTGAGATTCTAGAGCACTTACTTTACAAAGTGCTGTGAGGCAGTCAGGAAGGTGTTATTGTCCCCATTTTACAGATAAGGAAACTGAGACTTAGATGAAGTATTAGAGTGAGATAATAATCTCAATTCATTTCTCTTCATTCCACAACAGCTTGACTTTAAGAGAGGAAGGTAGGAACCTAATATCATGAAAGATGTGGAAGCTGCTTTGAGCCCTGAGTCCAGCCTCAATCCATCATTTCTAAATATAAATGTCAGATGTAGGCTGGCACTCTCAGAGCTGCGGGGCCAGTCTGCAAAATCACCAGCATCAGGGAAATGTGGACAGTCTCTTTTCATGTGAGGTGTAGTGGAAAGAACACTGAATTTGGAGACAGAGGACCTGTGTTCAAATCCCAGCTTTGCTAATTCAGTTCCAGTCAATTTGATTTTCCAACACTGCAATGTAACTGTGATGTTAGAGGTGTGGCTACTCCTTTGAAAATGCAAATCTGGATGCATCCATGCCTGGTTGTCCTGCGTCCGTGTCCTTCTAGGAATCAGCCTCAAGGACTATATCCAATCTGCTGGTAGCCTTCCTTGAGTCCTCCTGACATTGCATGGATCCAGTGTTTAACACTTATTAAGCACCTATGGTATGTAAGACACTGGCCTATACAGTGGGGATATAAGAACAAAAAAAAGAATAGTGTCTGCTTTTATAAGGAGCTTTCACCCTGTGTGACTCTGAGCATGTAACTCCATCTGTCTAGGCTCCAATGAGATTGAACTAGGTACCTCTAAGGTCCAGCTCAAAATCTCTGATCTTTTGATTTGGATTCATGTCTTTTTTTTTTTTAAGGTAATTGGGGTTAAGTGACTTGCCCAGGGTCACACAGTTAGTGGATTTGAACTCAGGTCCTCCTGAGTCCGGGCCCAGTGCCTTTTCCATTGTGCCACCTAGCTGCCCCTTAGATTCTTGTCCTGATGAGTGCTTGACCACCTTGTGACCATCGCTCTTTGGGGAATCTGAGGTTTGCCTCCTGGAGTCAAGAAAACTGAGTTCAAATCTGCCCCCACACACTTAATATCTGTCTGCCTTAATTTCCTCGACTATAAAATTGGGATCATAATGTACAAAGTCATCACGAGGATTAAATGAGGTAATAGCTGTGAAATCCTTAGCACAGTCCCTGGTATACAGTAGGTACTTAACAAATGCTTTTTCCTTTCCTCTGTAAACCAGGGGAGTTGGAGGAGATGATCTCTAAGGGCTTTTTCAGCTGTAAGCCCACAATGATGCCTCCCGGCTCCTTTTCACTGTCGCCACTAAGCTGCAATGGAAGGAAGCTGCCACCCCTCCCCCCTCCATTTCTGGCCAATGTTTTCTCCCTCTTTATAGACTCACATTCTATACTGATAGAATCAATGCTTTTGTGTGCAGTTGGGTCTCTGCCTGTCCTGGAACAACTCTATTTACTTCTCTTCTTGACGGTGGACAATTGAAATCATTATCCAGGTAACTCGAGAAAAATTCCTACCATTTAAGATACAAAGGGTTTGGAAGTGGGAGAGGAGGTTGAACTAGCTAGGACTGTTTTTTTTTCTCCACAGTTCAAATCATTGGCTGTCTCACCACGTTATTTAGCTAAGAGCCTTCCTAAGGAAGCCTAGTGGGAAGAGCCTCATTTTCACCATCTAGAATAAAGGGGAGGGGCATTGGCCTAGATGGACCATAACATCTCTTCCAGTTCTAAATCTAGGAGCCTAGAAAGTATCATGTTCTAGAAACCAATGTCATCTTCATCATCAGGGCATTAAAAGACTTAAAATACAGAAACTGAAAGTTGGAAGGGCTCATAGAAACCATCTGGTCCAACCTTCTCCTTTCACAGGTGAACCAAGAGAAAGGAAGTGGATTGTCCACGGTCATACAAGTACTAGGGCTTTTGATTTGAGGCAGTCAGGTGGCACAGTGGATAGAGCACTGGGTCTGGAGTCAGGAAGACCTGAGTTCAAATCACTTACTAGCTGTGTGACCCTGGACAAGCCATGTAACCTCTATTTGCCTCAGTTTCCTCAACTGTAAAATGGGGATAATAATAGCACCTACCTCCCAGGATTGCTGGATAAGGCACTTATCATACTGCATGGCACCTAGTAGCTGCTTCATAAATGCTGATTCTCAATCCAGTGGTCTTCCCACTGTGGCCCATGGGCTACTCTGGAAAGTTGGGGGAAGATTAGTAATCCTCAAACCACCACTCTTGGAGGGCTCTTGGGAGCAAAGCACTTTGCACACGTTCCAGTGTTGTAGAAATGAGGGCTGCTGTTCTGAGCCTGAGCTCTGATTCTGGCCCTGTCTAGCTGTAGCTTTTGGGCATAATGATTTCAGCCAGCAGCTTCTCCAGGGAGAGAGCTGCTGTTCTCATGTTTTCCTGGCATTCTGCATGCCGGCCTCAGCTAGCTAAGTAATCTACTCTATGGTAATTAATAACCCTATTATGGTAACTCGATCTCATTTGCATTGGGCCATCAGGTGTTTTTCATTGGTATTTTTTTGGTCTCCCCAGCTAGATTGCAAATGCCCCCCCACCAAGGGCATGGCTGCCTCCTTCTATCTTTTTGATAGCTAACCCCCTCTCTCCCCATGCCAGTTGGTCAGCAGGGGGGGCTCACCATTATAATGAGTCTGGGTACTCAAGTAAGCATCTTCTACTCCATTTCTAAATAGAAGAGGTCCTGGACCCACCAAGCTGTCTGAAGGGCAGTGTAGAAAGACCTAAATTCTCATAGTTCACCTTACAACCTAGCTGCCTTTGATCAACCCATACCTGACTGAGCATCTCCTTTACATTATGCATGACAAGCAATCATCCAGTCTTTGCTTGAAGATCTCTGAAGAGGAGGGAGAACCCACTCTCTTCTAAGATAGTGCATTCCATTTTCCAAAACCTTTAAGGAAGATGGTTTTAATTTTTTTTTTCATAGAGCCTAAGTCTGCCTCTCTCTGAAATTTAACCTTAGTGTAACAAGTTCTGCTTTCTGGGGTCAAAGAGAATAAAGCTCATCCCTTTTCCACATCACAGCCCTTCAAATGCTTGAAAGAAATCTTGAACCTCTTACAGAGACCAACTCAAATCCTTGTGCCTGGTAGATTCTTAATAAAAACTTTTTTTGAATGAATAAAATGAATAGGAAATTCTGAGACATTTCAGCGAGTCCTGGGTTCTCTTGTTTTTATGAGACATTTGAAAGGTTTTCTTGCTCCTTCAGTTTGCCTGTCCTTCATTCAGATATAACTTTGTATATAGGCAGTTAAAGGCTCAAGAATGAGTCTTCCTTGATTTCCACCCCGGAGATCAGCACCGTGCTGCCAATGGATACAGCAGGCCTGGTACTGGTGGGGAATGAGGGGCTAGCCGGAGCCTTTGGTCTGAATATCAAAACTCCTCCTTGGATTAAAGGCAGTAGCATCCTCGAGGTAGCTATTGATGCCACACACACACACACACACACACACACACACACACACATACACACACACACACACTGCTGCTGCTCTGGTTTTCTATGCATCTTCGGCATCAGGGTAGAACCTGGACAACATTCAATGTGGCAGCTTCTTTTTAAGAAGGCATACACCTCCAATTGGAGCCAGCCTTCTTTCCAACCTCACTATTCTTTGCCACACATTCTACACTCTGGCCAAACTGGGCTCCACACACATCCGCCACAAGAGACCTTTCCCAAAACCCTGTAACACTAAGATCTAGGTTCAAATCTTGCCCTTGACATTAGCAGTGTGACCATGAGCCCCCCTGGACCTTGGTTTCCTAGTCAGTTAAATGCAGAGGTTGGGCTAGATGGCCTCTGAGTTCTAGCTCTAAATTTATGAGCCTATGAAACTGGCTCTCAGTGGGCAGCAGACCCCCTTTTGATGACTCACAGGTGTTTTGTTTTGTTTTGGTAAAGACATAGACAAAGGGGGCTGGGTCCTCTTAATAAGGCACCGATTCTGAGTGTGTTGGAGAAGGCTCTCCATGGAGTGGTAGAGCTCCTTGGGAATTAAGAGTTAATTCATCCATCCCTCTAGCTGTTTCTTCTTCCTCCTTCCTCTGTGAACAGGACCGGACCCAATCAGCCTGCATTAGCTATAGGGATTGAATGCTGGGTGAGGCCTCAGTAAATGTGAACAGAATGAATAGAATTGGGATGATGAGGGGTCCTGAATGATCAGTCACAAATACGAGGGGGTGAACTGTGTGTCCCAAATGACACCCATCACGTTGTCCCCTGCCTTCTCTCTCTCTTCATCTCTCAACCTCTCAGATTCAAACCTGGGAGTTGGATATGACTCGTTCCTCTCCCTCCCCTCCCTGTCCTCAGGCGCCAGCGGCAGCAGCTGGGACTCATCAAGCTGGGCATTGAGGCATGGCCATCGCCACTCTTGGCTGCTCAAAGGGGTGACCTGGGCAGCCAGGCAGGAGATGAGAGAGTCAGAGAGACCGAGGCCGCTGAATTCCATAACCCTGCCCTTTGGTCCCGTTCTGCAGCCCTTCCTGTGGTTGATCTGGGGTATCTAGATGCCCTCTACCTCTTCTCAGAGTTAGGTGCTGCCTCGTGAACGGACTCCGCTGGCCGAATGGACGAGTCCCTTTTGTTGTTGCTGTCTCTAAGGACATCAGTTTACCAAAGCGTAAGAGCTAGGGAAGGCTATCCTGTCCACCTCTGTCATTTCACAGATGAGGAAACAGAGACCCAGAGAGGGGGAAGTGACTTGCCTTGAAGTCACACAGATACTAAGTGACAGAGAAAGGTCCTCTGACTCCAAATCCTGTGTTCTGTCCCCTGCATCACATGCCAGTGAGATTCACCCTTCACTTTCATAGACCAGAGGAGCATCATTTGGGGCTGGAAGTGACCTCAGAAGTCACATAGCTGATCATCTTAATTTTACAGATGAGGAAAGTGAGGCCTAGAGAAATGAAGTGACTTGCCCCAAGAGGGCATGGATAGAAAGTGGAAGAGCCAGGATCGGAACCCAGATCTTCCGAATCAAGAACTCATATCCATGGCGCCATGCTGCCATCCCTCCCAGGCCCACCCCTTCATTTTGATAAATCACTGGACCCAAGTTCTAAAGTGGGAAGTAGGTCAGAGGTCATCTAGTCCAATCCTGTCATTTTACAGAGCAAGAAACTGAGGCCCAGGGAGGGAAAGTGACTTCAAATCAGAGGTCTGGGGCCAGCGGCAGAGTCTATGCTTAGCATTCTTGTCACGCCGGTGAAGACTCAGCGAGGCTAGCCTGCAGAAGGTCACACAGCCAGTAAACAGTAGGAACGCTTAATGAACACTTGCTGAACTGAACTAAACAGTGACAGGTCAGCTTCACGGCTTCCTCTCGGAAAGGGGCTTTCATCTTTTTCGTGGCCTGGATCCCTTGGGCAGTCAGGCTGGCGAAGCCTATGGACCTCTTCTTAGAGTAGTGTTTATAAATGCATAAAATGACAAAGGAAACCAATACTATTGAAATATACTTCTAAAAAGCCCTCCACAAGTTCATGAACCCCACTTTGAGAGCTCTTGCTCCCAGGGGTACCTTTCATTCACACTTTAAGGCAGCGGACACAACTTCTAGCCTCAATAATTCAAGGGTGGCATGCAACAACTGTTCCAGTCATTTTCCCCCTTCTGCCCTCTCTTCCTTCCTTCCTCCCCATCTTCCTTCCTTCGTCTCCTTCCCTTTCCTCTCTTCCCCTCCCATCCTTTCCTCTCCTCTCCTTTCTTTTCCTTTCTTCCCCTTTCCTTTTTCTCCGTTGCTAGGGAAGCCCAGACATAAAGTTTACATCTAAACTTAGCCTAACATTGCTAATTCATCCTCAAAAATACACCCTTAGGTGAGACAACATTACAACGGGCAGTTGCTTCTATGAGACGATGTTAAAAATGAGACTGGTGCTTCTGGGCAGCCACAATTCACAGGATCATAGGATTTGGAAGTGTAAAGGCCTAAGAGACGACATAGGCCAACACCTGCACTTCACAGACAAGGCATGGGGGCCATGCTGAAGGTCACCAACATAGCTGCTTAATGGCAGGACTAGAGCTTTGACTCATGTCTTCTGACCCTAAATCCCAGGGCTCTTTCCAAGACTTTACTTAGCCCTGAGATGAAATAGGACCCTTGTGAGCTCAGGGCTGAAATAGTCCTTCAATGAGCATTTATTAAGTATGTTCTAAAAGTGGGGGCCTTGGGGCTGAGGATACATGGACACAAATGAAACATTCCTTGCCCTGAAGGAGCTTATGTTTTGGAGGAGGGAGGACATGGAATATTTTCATATATTTTTATAAGGAAATGCCCACAAAATAAGTACAAAGTTTTGGGAGGGGCACGTGGTAAAGGGAGATGAGAAAAGGCCTCGTGTGCGTGGTGATACTGGAGCTGGATCTTGAAGTAGGAGAGTTGTTCCAAGAGCTGAGGGCTGGGCTGGGCTGGGCAGGGAGCATGAGGGCTAATGTATCATTGGGAGGCAGGCTTGGGGGCTTAAGGGAGCTGACTGGGGCTGAGCCATGGGCTGGGCTGGAGCATCATAGCGGGGTTTTCTGATTTTATGGTGGAGTTAAGTTCTAAGGTATTCACACCATTCTAGCAGAAGCCACACTGGCAAAGGCAACATGGCATGGCTGGAGCATGCCTCAAATCTGTCTTGAGCCTGGTTGCACATCTGACTTGTAAGGAGTGTTAATGGGAGACAGGAGGACACTCAGTCCTCACTCCAGGACCCCCATTGCTGATAATTGCTCACAGGCATGACCCTAGACCTAGCCCAGTCAGTGATCGAGGAGGTGTCCAGAACAGACCTTGCTAGGCATGTGGGTATTTGTTGACATGAATGAGCTACTCATGTCATCCTTTCTAATCTGTAAGTATTAACACCCCTATATTCAAGCTTCTAGGATTGAGAGCTGAGAAGAACCTTAAAATATGGAATGTCAGAGCTGGGAGGAGTCTTAGAATAGGGAGTGTCAGAGGTGGGAGAGAGCTTAGAATATGGAATATCAGAGCTGGGAGGGACTTTAGAATATGCAATGTCCCAGCTAGGAGGGACTCGAGAGATTATCAAATTCAACCCCTTAATTTTACTTATAGAGAGGAATCAAACTACAATATAAAATACAAAATTAAGTGCATTAGAAACCTGCAAACAAAGTGTTAGGAGAAGTCTAAGGGAGAGAAAGGTCATTACCCAAAGGGGGATCAGAGAGGGCTTCCTGAAGGGTTTGGCATTTGAGTTGACCTTTAAAGAATGAAGAGGAATTCCATAGGCAGGGATGGGAATTGTGGGAAGATAGGCATTTCAGCCTCAAGGAATAGTCTGAACAAATGTGTGGTGGTCGGGGGAAGAAAGCAGGGGCATGTATAGGGGAGGGGGTGTAGACCAGGCTGGCTGCCATCAAGACCAGACATCATTACCGAAGCCTGCAGCTCTGGCCTTTGGAATTGCTAGGAGACACTTGAGAAATCTCTGAACTCTGCCCCCACAAAATTATTTTATACTTCAGGAAACTGAGGCCCCAGAGGGACCAACTTTGTGGAGTCCCCTGGCTCTGGCCTTTGAGTCTTCAAAGACTGCTCTTCAGGTCTTGAGCAAAGGAAGGATCCTTGCCCACAGGACCTGGGTTCAAATCCCACCTCTGACACTACTCATATGACCTCGAGCAAGTAATTCAGGGGCTCTTTGCATCTCAGTTTCTGAAAAATGAGGGGGTTGGCCTCTGAGGTCCTGTCTAGCTCAACCTTATGATATTTTGAGCCTGGGAAACAATGTGATAGTTTATGAAAAAGCTGGTACGTACATTAGACTCAGACTGGGGCAAAGACAATGTAGGTCTAGGAGTCTTTGAAAGGGCTACTTTATAATCGGTGTATTGGTTTAAAATCTGGGTCGCCCCAAGCAAAAATTTCAGGATGGGCGCTACTTGGTGACCTTCATATAATCTTGGAAATGCAAAGAATTTGAGAGGTTCCTGACTAAAATCTGTGCCTGGGCAAAGGTCTGTTCTAAAGTAGGCTTGACAAGTGGTCATCTGACCTACGGTGAAGTGGGGAACCCAGTACTTCCCGGGCAGCTCACTCCACTGGGGAACAGACTGAGGTCAAGGCTAAACCTGCCTCTCTAATGGCTTGGCTTAGAGTTCTGACCTGATGTCTAATTCTTTTTCTATGTGACAGTCATTCAGATGTTTCAGGTAGGTATTTTATTCTGCCCCTCTTCCCCAAGGCTTCTTTTCTTTCCAAGCTGTGTCCCTAGTTCAGACTTTCATATAGCATGGAACTGAGGTCCATTCCCGATGGCCTTCCCCTGGCTGCTCTCTAGTTTATGTCCCAACTAAAATGTGACCCCCAAAACTAACCATCGTACTCCAGAGGTGGTCTGACCAGGGTAGAGAACAGTGGGACAATCATCTCTTTTTTTCTAATCAAAATAGATGTCTGTGCAAAGCAGAAGCGTTCTTGTTGGAATTATTCACCATGTCAGGGCTATGTGGGCAGGGTTTTATGGTTTAATTTTTTAGGGTCCCCAGGAGGGAATCCAAAAGACCCCTGGTCAGTGATGCCCAGCTGCTGCACTACCCAATGTGGTCTCAAGGGTGTGTGAAGCAAGATCACAGCCACCAGCGTCCCGCTTAGCGATGGCTGTTGCCATGGAGAGCAGGTTTGAGCCGGCCAGCTGCATCCAATTTAGAAGGAGCCAGAGGATGGGGCGGGTCACACATCACTAGGCACAAAGACATGCGTATGCCCAAAGGAAAATGAGCAAAGCAAATGGAGAAAGCCATTTATTCTAATCCCGATCCTATTTGTCTAATACTTACGCACAAAGCCCTGATGCTTGACCTTGCAGCAAGTGTGGATATTCACCACCCCAATCAATCATTTGATTAATCAACAAGCATTTATTAAGTGATTACTGTATACTAGACCCTGTACTAAGTCCTGGGACAAAAAAGAAATAGTCCTGACCCTCAAGGCACTTCCATTCTAATGGAGGAGACATCACATACATCAGTACAACATTATTTTTTTCTCCCCACACTTCCATACATCCCTGTTACTGTTGAGGGTACCACCATCCTCCACATCACCCAGGCTCAAAACCTGAGTGTCCCCCTAGGCTTCTCATCCTCTCTCACATCCCGTATCCAATCTCTTTCCAGGGCTTGTTGATTTTACCAACATATAACATCTCCGTATATGCACCCCTTCTCTCCTCTCCTCTGACCATATCACTACCCTGGTTCATCATCTCACGCCTGGACGATTGCAATAGCCTGCTGGCTGGTCTCTGCCATAAGTCTCTCCCCACTCCTATCCATTTGCCAATCAAATTGCTCTTTCTAAGGCCTAACCATGCGCCTCCTATTCACCAAAACTCCAGGGGCTCTCTATTTCTCCCGGGGATCAAATTTAAAATGTTTGGTGTTCACAACTCTCCATAACCTGGCACCCTCCTATATTTCTTACTCTTTACATGCCCCATGTATTAAGTGATCCATTGACACTGGCCTCCTGGCTGCTTCTTCCAAAAGACCCCTCATCTCGTAGCTCTGGGCATTTTCACTGCCTGTGCTCCATACCCAGAGCACTGTCCCTTCTCACCTCTACCTCCTGGCTTCCTTTAAGTTCCAGAAAAAAATCTCGCCTTCTACAGGAAGCCTTTCCCTTTCTAGCCCCTCCCCTCTGTTGATTATCTCCATTTTATCTTGTCTATAACCTGTTTGTACACAGTTGTTTGCCTGTTGTGTCACCCATCAGAATGTGAGCTCCTTGACAGTAGGGACTGTATTCTTGTCTATCTTTGTAGCCCCAGCACTTAGCAGAGTGCCTGACACATTTTGTTGTTGTTATTTGGTTGTTTCAGTCATATCTGACTCTTTGTGATTACATTTGGGGTTTTCTTGGCAAAGATCTGAGGGGTTTGCCATTTCCTTCTCCAGCTCATTTGACAAATGAGGAAACTGAGGCAAACTGGGTCACGTGACTCACCCAGGGTCACACAGCTAGTGGGTGTCTGAGGCCAGATTTGAACTCATGAAGATGAGTCTTCCTGATTCCAAGCCAGAGATCTCTTGCCTTCTGCAGCTGGAATTCTGGGTTTGGACACTTGGCTCCCAGCTGTTTCAGGAATAAGACCCTCCATCTCTCAACTCTGGAAGTTTTCCCTGGATGTTCCCCGTGCCTGTAATACTCTCCATTCTCTGCCCCAACTACTGACCTCTGGGGCTTCTTTTAAGTCCCAACCAAAATACCACTTTCTACAGGAAGCCTTCCTCAGCCCCTCTTAATTCTAGTGCCTTATTAGTGCTTCTCTTAATTATTTCCTATTTATTCTGTCTATAGCTTGCTTTGTATGTGTTTGTTTGCATGTTGTCTCCTCCGTTAGATTGTAAGCTCCTTGAGGACAGGGACTGCCTTTTGTCTCTTTTTGTATCCCCAGTGCGTAGCATAGTTCCTGGCATATAGTAGGTGCTTAATATATATTTATTGGTTGATGAATCCTGGTCCCTAACTGAGGGGACTTCCCATGTAATGGCCTTCCTCTGTTTCAGAAGGAAGCCACAACAATACCCAAAGGAAAGCAGCTCAGCCTCAGCTCATGGTGAGGTGGTACCCTGTTTGCATTCTAGGCTGAGGCTGAAAAGATTGCCAGCTTTGCATTGGCGAGAAAGGGGCCTGCCTGGAAACACAAAACCGTGTGTGTGTGTGTGTGTGTGTGTGTGTGTGTGTGTATGTGTGCAGCACTTTCCCCTTCCCTTCCCATTTAAGAAGCCAGTTTAGGGAGCCAGCTGTCAGCCTTGCTCTACCCTGAGCCAATAGCCTAGAAAGGGCATCATCGACCAAGGCTCAGGGTGAGTGATCTGACCTAAACGCTTGCTTTGTAGTTTGAAGGGCACGTTATTGTCAGGGGATGTGAGTGGAATTCTTGAAGGGCTGCCTGCTGTCAAGCATGAGAGCCCTCCATGCCTTTGGCGCTGATCAGCCATGTGGCATATTGTGAGAAGCCTAGGCCTGGAGGAAGAGGGCCTGGCCTCAAGATTGCCTCTCCTGCTTTGCAGCAGTTTGACCTGGGTCATGTTAACCTCTCCAGGCCTCAGTTTCTTCATCCGTAAAATGAAAGAGGTTAGACGTGACAAAATCTAAAGTCCTTTCTAGCCATATAGAATCAATAGATGCTAATGAAAGACTCAGACTTATGTCTAACCATCAGACTGCATTCCCCTGTTTTAGTCTAATAATCCAAACTGGATTCTGGTACCCTATGTAACACCTATCCCTTATGTTGACCAGATTCAAGACTGCCTGGCACACGGGGCCCAATCACTTTCAGCCCTACAGCTCCTTAGCAGTCACCAAGTGCCAGTATTTGGACAGGAAATCTGGGTCATTTAGTTTATGTCTCAAAAATGAAATGTTACTTCATTGCTCTCTTCTTTAGAGTTATCTGAAAATGGTGAGTATTGCCCAGGATGAGTCCAACTCCCAGAGTCTGGTAACAATCTCAATCCTGGAAGATTTCCTGAAATGGGGTTGGGGAGGGAGGAGGGAGAGGGAGAAGGGGAAGATGGAACACCTGCTGCTCATTTGGAATTGCTATGTGCCTAAGCCCTGCTGAGACAGACAGAGAAAGTGAGAGAGGGCACACGAGATGCGCAGAGGGTTGGACAGAAGAGCCTGGATCCTTTCCAAAACGTGGAGGCAAAACCCAGTCCAACCTTGGAGGGTGTTAAGTCTTTGAGAGTGATGCAGACAGAGGGAGGGCAGAGGAGGGGGCAGCCAGGGAAGGAGGGAAAGGAGAGCAGGAGGGCTTTTCCCAGCGTCTGCTTTCCCCACCTGGGGATTGGAGAAAGCCTGGAATTCCTTGGCCCTGAAAGCACGGGTTGCTGCTGGGTTCCATCCATGGACCGGTGCAGCCTCATCTCCCTGGTGCCCTCTGATTACCTAATAATCTGTCACCAACAACCAGTGTTAGAGCTGTCACTTGTGTGGAGTCTGAGAGCCGACTCTGTCTCAGGGGAATCTCCCTGTGGAAGGCCCAGCCCACCCCATAGGCTGGAGGGTGTTGGGTCAGATGGGCAGGAGGCTTCTGCAACTGATTGGATCACCCTTAATTCTATAAAGTCATTGAAAGCCATGCCCTTTCTATAGGTAAAGGGCCAAAGCTGACTAGTCAGCCAATCAATAAGCATTCATTAAGCACCTGTTATGTGCCAGGCACTGTGCTAAGCATTTGGGACACAAAGAAAGGCAAAAGCATAGTCCCTGCCCTCAAGGAGCTTCCAATTTAATGGGGTAAGACAACATGGAGGCACAAACTACAGATGGGATAAATTGTAGATAATTATCATAGGGAAGGCACTGGCATTAGCGGGAAATAAGAAAGGCTTCTTGTTGAAGGTGGGATGCTAGGTGGGACTAGAGGGAAGCCCCTAGGTGGAAATGAGGAGAGAGGCCACTCCAGGCATGGGGGACAGCCAGGGAAAGCGTCCACAGCTAGAAGACAGAGTTTCTAGTGGGAGGAGAGCAAGGAGGCCACTGCCAGCGGATTGCAAGGTGTACATGAGGTCCCTCTATGAGCCACCTAGCTATCTCAATGACTCCATTTAAACCTGCCTAGAGGGATGGTGGAATGGACAGTGTGTCAGGCTCTAAAAGCTCTGGATTTAAATCTCAACTTCTGACAATTACCAGTGGTGTGACCACATAAGAGCACACCCTCTGAGCTCAATTTCCCCATCTGTAAAATGGTGATAATATATTTGACTGTGGGTGGGTCATTTCATTGCCTTTCAATCTCAGTTTCCTCATCTATAAAACAAAGATAATAATGTGTGACCATGGGCCAGGCATTTCATCCCTAATGAGAAAAATAATACGTCCAAGACCTGACTTGTAGAGTTGTTATATGGGCTTAAGTGGGGCCATGTATGTAAGGTACCTGGGAAAGCTCAAAGTACTCTAGAAACATCAGTTTTCTTTTAAAACTCTCCACAAAGAAACAACTAACCCTTTCGCCATCACCCAGTCTGCTAAGTGTGGCCAAAGCAGCCTTTCACTGTTATTTTTATGCACTGGGGCATCCCAGTTATTGAGTTTACTACAAACACTCAGGCTGGCAGTGCTTGCACTAAAACCAACCCAAATGTTTCTTTTTTATGGTCAGATGTGGGCAGTGGAAGGGACAGTGATACTGTTGACCAGCCTGACCTGATGAGGCTCTCAGAACCTAGTGAGGCTGGCTCATGGGGAGGGACACTGCGTTCATCACTGGGCCATCCTGGATGTCTCTCCAGCCAGGATGGATCTGCAGGGGCCATCTCTGGGCCATCAGGCAGACCAGGGCAAGAGAAAGGCAATAAATAGCCATATTTATGTTAGCCTGGGTAGAAGGAGGATGAGTGTGAGTCACAGGTGTCCCTAAGCTTCCGGTTTAGACTAGCGCCTTGCTAGATTTCTCAGAAGGTTGCTGCATTGCAGGGCTAAGTGCCTGGACAGCCCACTCCAAGGCGTGCCAAGAAGGAGTTGGTTAAACACCACTCTGGTCCCTGACTCACTCCTCAAGCATCACCACGCTCAAGCTCTAGTTCAGGGCAATTCAACGACAAACGCCTTCTATGGGCCAGACACTGGGGATCGGTATAAACACAAAAACAAGTAAGACTCTGACCTCAAAGAGCTTACATTCTGCTGGGGGCTGGTTTCGGGAGAGCTATCAGTGCACACAGAGGGGTAAATGCTAAATAATGCAAAGGAAGAGAATTACAGGAAAGGTCTTCAGTAGGAGGCATCACATGAGCTGTGCTTTGAAGGCAACAAGTTCTAGAAGGTGGAGAACCATGAGCTCCATGTAGCGTTCTGTGTTTCTGTGACCGAAGACAGGAGCAGAGAAAACCTCGGAGGCTATCTTTAAGCCCTCCATTTGGCAACTGAGGAAAAGTGGAAGTGACTTGCTCCACATAGCTAGGAAGAATCAGAAGGGGGATGGGTATCTGGTCTACACTTGTACAATTTTAAGATGATTTTTTTGGCAACATGAAAGGAGGAGGGTAGACCTGGGATGATCGGCCAAGTTGGGGGCACTTACCTAGTTCCCTGGGTTAAATAAATGCAACCTTACGGAGGTGTGCCCCATGGAAGAGCCATGAAATAACATTTAGCACAGTGCTAGGCACATAGCAGGTGCTTAATAAACGCTTATTGACCGAGTGACCGATAGCGTTCCACGACCTGACCTCATCCTGTGACCCGTGGCTAGCAAGCTCCAGAGACAGCCACTCATTTACTTCTCCATCAACGACGCGTGGCTCGCCCCCCGCAGTGCCTCTTGAGTTCTCCTGAAGCTTTGCTCACTATTTGCTGTACAGGGTTAAACAGCGGCTGTTGCTGCCACCCCAGAGGAGAGAGTGAGAGTCAGAGGTTGGTGTTGTTCCCTGCATTTCTCAGTCCCTTGCCTCCCTCAAAGGGCTGTGGGCGGCCTAATTAATGACTGTTTGCTAAGCACTTAGAAATCCTCAAGTGAAAGGCTCCATAGAAATGCCAACTGCTGTGTTATTGTTACATATGTATGGAGTTTGTTTCCAAAGACTCCTTCCCTGACAGGGGAATACTTTTGTGTGACAGTATGGGAGAATGCTTTGTGATTTGGCATTTACAGGTGGCTGGGATTCTACCGTAGCCTTACATTTAAGCTGAATGGGGAACCGATACTCGATGACCTATCTTTTTTTCTTTTTCTTTTTTGCCGTTCCTTAACCCAAAGAAGGATCCCGCCTACTCAGGCTAAATGAACATTAGAACATATCTGTTGGCACATTTACATGAGAAGCAGTAAATATTTAAATCAATGATGGGAAAAAGCTAAAATACATATTTCTGCTTAGAATTTGCAGCACAGATTCTATTTTTTTTAAAATAAGGGATCCTTCCCATATGGTTCATTTGAAGTTCTACCAACCTCAGGTAAAATGTCTGAGGCAACATGGTATAGGAAAGAGCTTGGATGCCAGAAAATGGGCAGCATGGAGCAGTGGGAAGATAGATTTAGAGGGTCTGCAAAATGAGAGGATTGGAATCAATACCTTTTTCAGTCGATTCCAAATAACAATATTGTTCCCATTTTACAGATGAGGCAGAGAGAGTTTGAGTGATATGTGTAAGGTTACACAGCTAGTAAGCGTCTGAAGCTATATTTGAACTCGATCTTCCTGAATTGAAGACCAGTATTTTATCTACTATGTCACTTAGCTGCTTCTGATCTAAAATTAGAATAAAACCTGAGTCCAAAACCATGGCTGCTTGGTAACTTGTACCCATTGTCAGAGTTTTGCCAAGTGGGTTAAGTTTTATTCTTCTTCCATGAGATAGTTCTGATACTTACAGAACAGCTCTCCTGAGCCTTCTCTTTCTCAGATTAAAAACCATACATCCTTTGACTAAACCTCCTACGTCATAAACTCAAGGTCTTTCATCATATTGGTTACCCTCCTCTGGACACTCTCCACCTTAGCAACGCTTTTTCTAAACTGAGGTTTAGAAGACAAAGCACATCCTCCAGGTATAGTCTTACTGGGGCAGAGGGCTACAGGAGTATCACCTTATTGTTCTTGGATGTTTAGCCTCTCTTAATGGAACCCAAGCTCAAATTTAGCTTTCTGGGCTGACTGCGCCGTAGACTGCTGGCTCATCAGTCCGACAGTGAATGAAGCTTGAAGTCTATTATTACCCCCCAGATCGTTTTCAGACAAAGTGTTCTCTAACCACCTAACTCACACCCTGGCTGTGTGCGACATTGTTCTTTTCTGCCATATCACTCTGTGGACTGAAAGAAATCACTGAAGCCCCATGAGACCTAGTATCCTCATCTGCTGGTTGCCTCAGTCAAACTAAGACCTGGGAAAGACCTTAGCTTAAAAAGTCTAACGTCCCCCACTGCATCTGGAGTCATCTCCGGTTGTCCTGATCCATTTCTGGTCGCTGGACCCAGATGGCTATGGGGGAGAAAGTGAGACTGGTAACTTTGCACAGCCCTCCCTTACTTAAATCCAATTTATTTTCGAGTCATGGCAATCACCTTCCTGATGTCACGGTCTTCTTTGGAACTGAGGACAAACAACAAAAACAATGTCTACCAAATGGGAATATTAACACTTTCACTTCCGGATCCACAGGGTTATAGCGAGGAAAGGACTTTGTGAGTGGCATCAGGTAATCAATGAGCATTTATTAGGCGTCTACTATTTGCCAGGCACTGTGCTAGGCACTGGGGATATGAAGACAAAAATGAAACAAGGTAGAGAACATGAGCTCATTATCACACTTGAAACAGTGTCTAAAGGAGGTTAAGACAGTGCAGTTACAACTCACGGAACCAAAGTACCAAACTAACCCTTGTTTCTTTCAACAACAAAAAAAACCACAGATATGAAAATGGTCGACCGGGTTTGATGGTGGGAGGGGGAGGAAAGAGGATAGACAGGATTGGCATAAAATAGCTCTCTTTCACAGCAGTGTCCTCAGCCTGTAAGCATCCACGGTTTGTTGTCCTGAAAGTTTATTTTCCTACCCTGTTCTGCCTTCTCTTCCTTCTGTTTCATTCACAATCTTTCCCCTTTTCTTCCCTTCCCTTCCCTTCTTTTCCTTTTGTCCCATATTCGAATAGAAAGAGTTCCTGCTCTGTGTAGGCCTCAGTGCTAGGCTGATGCTCCCAGGATGAGAAACACCCTAGTCCCAGACCTCACTTAGATGGAAGAAGCTAAGCCTGTGCTGATCCGATTAGTTGTCCAGTTCTAGACACCGGCACTAATGCTGAGCTTTGTGAGAAGAAGCAGCCTTTGGCCTGAATAACATATTCTCACTGACATCCCCAATCTACGTGCCCATGTCTAAACTTCTCTATTAGATTAAAAGCTCCTTGAGGAAGAGACCACAATTCTTCATCCATGTAGCCTCAGCACTGAGCTCAATGCCTGCAAACTGAGCTATTAAGCATTTATTCCCAGGGTGTCAGAGCTGTAAGAGACCCCTGAAGTCTTCATTTCTTTTCTTTTCTTTTCTTTCTTTCTTTTTTTTTTTTTTTGGTGAGGCGATTGGGGTTAAGTGACTTGCCCAAGGTCACACAGCTAGTAAGTGTTAAGTATCTGAGGTCGGATTTGAACTCAGGTCCTCCTGACTCCAAGGCCAGAGCTCTATTCACTGTGCCACCTAGCTGCCCCTGAAGCCTTCATTTCTGATCAGCCTGGACTCCAGATTTCTCTACCTTGCCCCAGAAATCTCTTCCTCCTGGAAGATCACTGCAGCCCAGCAACTCCCACCTTGGAAATGCCCTTTGTTTAGTGACTTCCGCCTCTGGTTGGATAGCTCCTCCTAGAGCCTTCATTTGAGGAGGGGGCTGAGGCCAGCCAAGTCTTTGCTTCTCACCAGGCTGCATGTACTCTGGACTTATCTGCCATGTCCTCATCCCAACTAACTTCCTTCTGCGCTACCATCGTCCCTTCCCTTTTCAGCTTTGTGTGGTATCTGTCCCTCTTATTAGAATGGAAACTCTTTGAAGACAGGGACTGATTTTTTTTTCTATTTGCTTGTATTTGTATTCTCAGCACTTAGCACAATGCATGGCACATAGTAAGCACTTAATAAATGCATGCTGACTGACTGGTAAAGCATTCTATTCCAATCTGTAACTGGCTAGGAACTCCCTCTGTAGCATCACTGAGAGACAGTATGGCTTGGTGGGGAGGGCACTGGACTTGAAATTAGGAAGATCTGGGTTCAAATCCTACTTTTGACACTCACAAACTGTGTGCCTTTGGGCAAGACATTTAACTGCCTTTTGTGCCTTTGTTACCTCATCTGTAAAATAAAAGATCTGGGCTTGATGTCCTCTGAAGTCCCTTTCATCTCTAGATCTGTGGGCCTAGGTCATTTTACGGTGGCTTTCAATTTCCTCACCAGTAGTAGACTCAGACACTTACTAGCTGTATGATCCTGGGCAAGTCACTTTCCCCTGTTTGACTCAGTTTCCTCATCTGTCAAATGAGCTGGAGAAGGAAATGGCAAACCTCTCTGGTATCTTTGCCAAGAAAACCCCAAATGAGGTCATGCAGAGTTGGACATGACTGAAACAACTGAACAACAGCAACAAAGTGCCTCAGTTTCCTCATCTGTAAAATAAAAGGTCTAGACTCGATGACCTCTGAAGTCTCTTCCTTCTCTAGATCTGTGATTTTATGGGCCTTTCTATGCCTCAGTTTCCTCATCTGTAAAATGAGAAGGCTGGATTTGATGCTTGTAAAGTTACTTCAAGCTACAGATCTGTGATCAAACTGACATTTAAATAGCACTTTATATTTATCATTTCATTTGATTCTCATAATAATTTTGAATTCTTACCTACAGGTGTTAATCAGCTCCATTTGATGCAGGGTGAAACAGATTCAGAGAAGTTTCAATGCTTACCTTTCCTGATTCCCCCCAGCTACTCCTACCCCGTTACCTTGATCAATTTCGCATGTATTTTGTGTCTACAGTCTTTGGACTGTAAGCTCTTTGAGGGTAGGGACTGCTCACTTATCTTTTTGTGTCTGGAGTGTAGCACCAGTGTTTGGCGCTGAGGAGGAACGTAATAAATGCTTCCTGATTGATGGACCTATCCAGGGTCACACAAGGAGTGTGTCACACAAGGAGGACCCAGGCCCTCCAGGCTTCAATTCCAGCATTCTATCCACTATGCAACTTTGTCTCCCCATCCAACACATGATCGTTTACTCTTTGCTTGAAAATCTGTAATAAGGGGGAACCCACCACTTCCTGAGACAGCACATTCCACTTTTGGACAGCTCCAATTTTTATGAAGATTTACTTATATCAAGTTGAAATCTACCTTTCCGCAACTTTACCCCTGTTGATCCTGTCTGGGGCTCTGGAGAAAAAGTCTAATCCCTCTTCCATATGACAGGCCATCAGATACTTGCAGATGGCTATTGCTCCTCCCTTCCCCTCCCCCAAGTCTTCTCTTAAAGTGAGTAGAAATAGAAACTTAAAGACTCTCAAAGCACTCCATTTGTTCCTGGAGGTGTGTCCAATGAGTGTCCCCCTCTATCTGCAGCTCAGATACTGTGATCAATTAACAAGCACTCATCCATGAGGAGAGGCAGTTGGAAATGATGATGATAATAATAATGACAGCATTTCACTTTCACACTGGCAAATCATTTTTACATGTTATGCCATCTAACCCTTACAACAACCCTGTGAGGAAGATGCAATTATCCTTCCTCTTTTTCAGATGGGTAAATTAAGGCTGAGAGATATTGGCCCAGTGTCACTTAGCTAGTAAGTATATGAGGCAGAATTCCAACTCGGGTCTTCTTATCTCCAGTTCCAACACTCTGTCCACATGCAGTGTAGATCATGGAAGTGTGGAAAGTCTAGGTTTAGGTCTGAGCTCTGTCATTTAATATGGGTCCTCTCAGTGCTTCAGGCATAGTCTGCAGAGAGGGTGTCAGGCTGCTCAGTGAGGAGTTTTCTCACCTGGGAGTTCTCTATAACAATGAAATCACGGGTCCATTTCCCATTCTCATCTCTACTATATGCTAGGATTGGGGTTACAAATCCAAAAATATTATATTCTTTATTCTCAAGGAACTGACATTCCACCAGAGCCAAGAGGTTCCATTTCTTCAGATGAAGGGCCGAAGTGCCCCTGGATTAGAAAGTGTGAAGAGGTCCATGCTCAAACACCAAATTCCCTGTCAGTCTGGGACGTATCAACATAGCCACTGCTAGCTTCCTCCTGTTGTCCTGGCTCCCATTCCTAGAAATCCAGCTCTACTGATGTGTATTCACAGCGTGCCAGAGCTAGAGGGAAGCATGAAGCCATCTCGTCCAATCTGTGCCTGACCCATGTCCAGGATACTTCCTCCTGTACACTCACTACTTAGGACCCCTTGTTCTCCCCAGGGCCAGTCTAGCCCAGGGCTACCATTGCCTCACCCCTTCTGCTGTGTTCTCTGGAATCCCCACCCTCATAGAGGCAGTGTGGGATAGTGGAATGATGTGGAGACCTGGATTCCAGTCCTGGCCCGGATCCTCACTAAATGTTAGACTGTGGTCAAGTGTTCTAGCTTTTCTGAGCTCCAGTCTTCTCATCCGAAAAATGGGAATAATAATGCTTGTACTGTCTACTTCAACGGGTTGTTGGTACCTTACAAATGTGAGCTATTAGGATTGCCACCAAGCTCCCCTAAAGCCTTGAACATTTCAACTATGTGATGCAGGGCAAAATGTGTCAACTGGGATCAGAGGACTCCAAATACAACTCCGACCTTGAACATTTACTATCTGGATGGCCTTGGGTAAGTCATTTAACTTCCTTGAGCCTGTCTCCTCATCTGTAATATAAAGAGGTCGAACCAGATGGCCTCTGAGGTCCCCTTCGGCTCCACATCTGTGATCCTATGAGATGCAAACTTATCTCTCCTCTCAAGATGTCTCCTCCCTTGGAGCTCCCTTTTCTCCTGGCTGCTCCTTGCCCCTTTCCTCTTCCATTTCCAGTGCCAGACAAAAGGCTCAGAGCACTCCTCATTCCCCACTGACAACGCTAGCCTAGTTCCCACCCACCACTTCTCAGTGACCTCTCTCTTCTGGGATTTGTGCACAAATGTTGCCTCCCCTCCCATCCTTGTGGCTGTCACCGACCTACCTCTGGGTCAATGCCCTCAATTGGTTCAGTGACTTTAGTCCCAGGCTCCTGGCCTTCCTCTCCACTGCCCCCCTGCCATTATCTTGGAAGACTGGATATTGATGTTGGAAATACGCCTCACAAGGGGACCACATAGCTTCTCAGTCTCCACTCCCACAACTCCTTCATCCCAGTGTGGTAGACAGAGTACCTGACATAAAAGTCAGGAAGATCTGAGTCCTCACTTAGGTGCCAGTGAGCTGTGAGACCCTGGACAAATGACTTAACCTCTTGGAGACTGTTTCCTCATCTGTAAAATGGGGAAAATAATGGCATGCTCATATACAGGGTTGTGAAGATTGAATGAGATGTATTATATGATATATATAAAACAAAATATTTTCATAATAGATAAAACAAAATAGTTACAAACATGTATGTATAAAGTTATGAAATATATTTATAAAATTTAAAATATATAATTTATAAAAATAAAAATATATTTATAAAGTAATGAAATATATAACATTTACTAAAATATATCTATAAAATCATGAAATACATAAATTTATAAAAATAAAAATGCATTAATAAAACCATAGAAATATATAAAATCTATAAAAATAAAAACACATTATAAAGTTATAAAATATATTCACAGAATAATAAAATATATAATTTATAAAAATAAAATATATATTTATAAATGCATAAAATATATAAAATTTATAAAAACAAAATATATTTGTAAAATTATAGAATATATTTATAAAATCATGAAATATATAAATTTATTTAAAATATGTTTAGAAAAATAATGAAATATGTAAATTTATAAAAATAAAAATACATTGAAAAATCATAGGAATATATAAAATTTATAAAAACTAAAAGCATGTTTATTAAAATCATAAAAATATATTTATAAAATTAAATATATTTATAAAGTCATAAAATATAAACCTGAAATAAAATATATTTCTAAAATTATAAATATATATCTAAAATAAAAATATATTTATACAATGATTATAGATATAATTTTATAAACCTTAAAGTTGTATAGAAATGTTAGAGATAGGTCCTGGACCTATGGCTTCATTGGTGTAGGAAGTTTGCAATGAGAAGTTCCCTCTACCAACACAAATTGGCCCCTTTCTGCAATATTGTGTTAGGGAGTTTCCTGGGGACTCTGAGAGACTTGCTCAGGGTCAGACAACTAGGATGTGTCAGAGGCAGGTGCTTGCACCCAGATCTTCCTGGCTTCCAGGCCAGCTCTCTATAAATATGAATATAAATATAAATTTTACATATTATTATCATTGTTGTTATTAGAAGCAGAATGATGTTGCAGATGGAGAGCCTTTTGAGTTCACATACAGCCTCTGGCACATCTTGGCTGTGTGATCCTAGCAGGGTGACTTAACCTCTCAGTGCCCTGGGCTACTCTAGGGCTAGACTTTGCAGAGAAGGTAAGAACTTCCTTATCTGGGAGCCAGAGTGTTGCCCAGTTTGGATGGAGCATAGAGCACAAAGTGGAGAACTGTGAGACGAGATGGAAAGACTGGGGGGGCCAGGTTTTGGAGGGCCTTGAATTCTGGACAAGGTCTTTAGGAAGAGGGGGGGGATATAATGATATTTACACTCAGGACAGATTATTCTAGGAGTGGTGCATCCTTGTAGGTCCTAACGAATTCTCTGGTAGGTTAGAACAGGAAAAGGGTGAGTGACTTTGGGTTAGACCCTGGAGCCAGTAGGGTCCAGATCATGAATCTGGGCATGTGTGGGCCAGTTCAATTTGCTCTGCCAGAGGCTGCACCGCTGACCCTCGACATCCATCCAGTGAATGCATGCTGCTGCTCATAAGAGAAAAAGGGCACAGGAGAATAGAATGATCAGTGCCCACTCATGCCTGCTACGCCAACCAGTTCTGAGGGCTGGCCTTCCTTCAGGAAGTCACTGAAATCACCTGTGGTTATGCCCATCAATACATCAGCCACGGCGCAAAATATCCCAAACTGTGGGTGATGATAACAGGTAAGACCCCAATTAATTGGGCATTAAAACTCAATTCAGAGATCTTTTTTTTGGGGGGGGGGTTGGAGGCAATGGAGTTAGGTGACTTGCCTAGGGTCACAGAGCTGGTAGCAGTCTGAGGCTGGATTTGAACTCATGAAGATGAGTCTTTCTGATTCCAGGCGTACTGCTTTATGCACTATGGCGCCCCCTAGCTGCCAATTTATCTGTTTACATGTGGAATATTCCCAATAAAGTATAAATTCCTTGAGGTAAGGTACTTTCATCTTTGCATCCCTACCTCTTAGTATAGTGCCTGTCGTATAAAGTAAGCACTTAATAAAATTCTTATGGTATTGGGTTGTTACATTGTTGCACTGGGTTGTTACATTGTTAAAATGGCAAGGAAGCCCCCATCTGATCTCAGTCTTGTCATCCTTCAATCAGGTGGTATCTATAACCTTAAAAAAAAGATTTAACTAGCAATCAAATCTAATTCTTTAAAAAGAAATTCTATAAAACCCAGAAGACCTCTTACAATTTGTAATAAATGGAACAAATCTCCTACTCCTTAAAATAAAATGTAAAGGCCTCATCTCTGAGACGGGCCAATTCTTTTTGAGGGGTGTAAGGAGGTGGGCCTAATGTGCTTTTCACTAGCAGGGATTGTGTCTCTCTTTTCTTTTCTCCTTTCTACTCTACCCAGTGCTGGGCTTAGGAGACGCCGGCCATACAATAATGATTCCCTGGTCCATTCTCAGTGGTCTTTGTGGGTAGATTGTTGTCTCTAAAGAGCCATTGTGCTATAGACAGGTCATCAATCTACCTAGACCTGAAAGGGACCTCAGAGTCCATTTTGCCCAATCTTCTCATTTTGCAGATGAGGAAACTGAGGCACCGAAAGGGTGAGTCACCCAAGATTACACAAATAGTAAGTGGTAGGGTCAGGATTTGAATACAGAACTTTGAGATAGATTGTGGGGTGGCGAGGGGGAGATTTTAACCCTTTTTCTTTCATTTATTAGATGTGTGATCTTGGGCATGTCACAACCTCTCTGGGCCTCAGTTTTTTTCAGCTGTAAAATGAAGGGATTAGACTAGAGCATTTCCAAGGTAGCCCTTATTTTATAGAGACAGGAACAAAGGCCTAAGGGGGAAATGACTTGTCCAAGGTCACATAGGTAAACTGTACTAAATACTTGGGATACAATGGCAATAAGGAAGTTGTACTGAACCCATGTGATTTGCCCAGTCACAGAAACAACATGTGTTGGGGACAGGCTCTCTATCGACTATCTGCTCCTCACCACCCCTTAAGATCTGAGATTCAGTGATTCTGTGAGTCTCGGTTCTGCCCTGTAACCATAGATGAATCACTTCACCTTTCTGATCCTCAGTTTCTTCATCTGTAATATGGGGATAACTACACATACCCACTGCACTTACTTCACTAAGTTCTTTCAAGAATCAAATGAAACAAAGTAAGTCAAATGCCTTGAGAATTTGAAACCTATGCAAATTTCAGCTAGTAGATATCTCCATAAAGCAGATTATCCCCATGTCAGATATCCCTGGCAGGTTTGGATTTCAAATTCCTATTGAGAACTGTCACTCTCCTTGCTTGACTAAGTCCTCTGTTGACATAAGCAGGATTTTTATTTACTCTAGCCTAACAGGAGCTAGTATAGCAAGACTTTTCAGTCAATATTAAGACTTTTCAAACCCTAGGGAAGATGTGACTCAGCAAATTTATAGAAAGACCCTAGCCTTTTTTTTTTTTTAAATAAGAGCATAAAATCAGAGCTGGTAGAAACTGGAGAAACCCTTTACTGCAGCTCCTGCATTTTTCTTACAAAACAAGCTTTATCAATGCCTTCAGCTTACAGTCACTTCCTAATCTACCTGGCACTTTCCTTCTTTCCCAATCCAGCCCTTTTTATAACTAGAAAACCAGAAAAACAAAACTGATAAACACAGTGACAGAGTTTGAAGGCATATGGATGTCTGATAGATTTACATTTAAATTCAAGTAACCAAAATTGCTTTCAAGTCAACATTGGAATGATTTTTTTTGATTGGCTCCCATGTTGGACTTTCAACTCTGCTGCTCTTCTTTATTACTAGGATAATCAAGAATTACCTCTACTTGAATAGAGAAGCAAACATATTGTTTTCATTATCACTGAACAAATGAGAGGTTTAGATCTGTAGGTCCTATGATGCAGTCCATCAACATTTATTAAACACCTGTTCTGTGCAAAGAACTGGGCTCAGAAACCAAGGGATCTTCAGGAGAAGAAATCCCTGCCCTCATACCATTTAAAACCTAGTAGGAAAATAATGACAACTCCCATTTTAAGGCTCGCAAATTACCTTTTTCACAACCATCTCCTGAGGAGAGGAGTGAATACAGTGATTATCATTAACTCCCCTTTATAGATGAAGTCACTGGGGCTCAGAAAAGACTCAAGAGAAGTTAAATGACCTGTCAAGCATTCTACAGCTAAGTGAAGAGACAGGAGGGAAACTTGGATGCTCTGACCTTAAATCCCATGTGCCTTCCACTGCAAAATGCAGCCTTTAGGATAATGGAGATTGAGGATCAGAAAAGACATCAATGGTCATCTAGTCTAACACCCACCCAGAGCATCAGTCCTGTCTACAAGTGACCATTGAGGCCATCGGGGAGACTTCCAATGAAAGGCAGGTCCCTTGCACCTGTAGCAGCCCATTCCATTTTTAGACAGTTCCCATCATTAAGAAACTCTTCCGCATACTGAGCTAAAATCAGTTTTCTTTTGAATCCTGAAATTTTTGCCTCTTTGTCCCAGAATGGGTTCTTTCCCTCTATTTCTATACATAAGCCATGGGACTATGGGAGCATAGACTTAGAACTGGAAGGGAACTTAGGGGACATTGAGTCCAAAGTACTCATTTTAAAGATGAAGAAACTGAGGCTGAGAAAGGTTAAGTGACTTGTCCAAGGTCACACAGCTAATACATGTGTGAAACAGGATTTAAACCCACATCTTCCTGACTCCCAATCCAGCCCTCTATCCTTACACCATGTCGCTTTTCTATGGCCTTTTCCTATTTCCTTTTCCTGTTAGATGGTGTTAGTTTTTCTGTCTCTCCCAACACTGAAAATATAAACCAAAGGAGGAAAAGGTATTGGCGTATTTATATGTGAGATTGGATTTTTGTTCTGTTGTTTTTCAGTGGTGTCCAACTCTTCGTGAGCCCATTTAGGGTTTTCTTGGCAAAGACACTGGAGTGGTTTGCCATTTACTTCTCCAGCTCATTTTACAGGTGAGGAAACTGAGGCAAACAGGATGAAGTGATTTGTGCAAGGCCATGCAGCTAGTAGATGTCTAAGGCCAGATCTGAACTCAGGTCTTCCTGACTCCAGGCCTGGCACTCTATCCACTGTGCCCCCCAGCTGGATTAGTATTTTTAATTATCATCTCTTTTGATGCCTCCCAGATCTATACATCCCAACCTTAGACTGTCTCCTGAGGTCCAATCCTATGTCATAAACTGCTTGTTGGAATTTCCAATGGTATAACTACTTACACTCATCTCACACTCAACATATCTAAAGCAGAATTCATTATTTTTTCCCCAAACCTATCCATTTTCAATACATCTGTATTATTTTCAAGTATACCACCACCTTCCAGTCACCCAGGAACCTTGGTGTCATTCTTAACTTCTCACTCTTGTTCACCCCATCCATTCAAGTCATTGCCAGTCTTTGCAATTTCTTCCTCCACAATTCATCTCCTCTCTATTCACCCCTTAATTCTGGTCCAATTGTCTGTCACATGGACTATTATAATAGGCTCCTAATTAGTCAACCCGTTCTTAGTCTCTCCACTTTCCAGTCCATCCCCCACACAACTGTAAAATAACAATCTTGCAGGACACCAGCCAAGATGGCAGAAGCAGTACAGCCCAGTACCCTCCACAACTATCCCGACAATAACATAAAAAGAACTCCAGATCAATTAGGGATTAGGAAATTGAAGGAGAAACAACAGTGGATCATATTTCTAGTACAAGATCACAAATTTGACCTACAAGCAAGTGACCATGGCAGTAACTGTAGAGCAGGGATGGGATTCCACACCCAGAGCTCCAAGCTAGACCAGAAAGGGATCCCCAGAGCAGATCATGGACTCAGCCCCAGGTACAAGCTAAAAGCAAAGGTTTTTCTAGAGTGGCCAAGAGCACGGACTCAGCTTCCAGAGCTCTGATGTAGGCTAGCAGCACAAATATGCTGAGTTGATACTAGACTCAGCCTTTGCCTGGCCCCACCCCAGGCAAACAGTGAGGGGTTTACTGCCCCCCAGAAGATGGGCTTGCTCAGAGCAAGGGTTTCCTGGAGAGTCTGGGGTCACAAACTCAGCCCTCAGAGTTCCCAGATAGGCCAGAAATGCCAGGTTGACTGGAGCAGATTTCTAGAAGAATGAATAAACAAACAAAAAAACCTGTTATAAGGCCACAGATGACCAATAAATAAATCCAGAAGAGAATAACTAAAAAACATGACGTGAAGTCCCAAAAGAAAATATAGCTTGGGCACAAGATCAATTAGAACCCGTAGAAGAAGTAAGGTAAAGTGTAAAAATGAGTTAAAAATAATATTATAGATGAAATGAGTGCTAGACAAAAGAATTAGAAAAGAAATGTGAACCAGAAAAGACTTAGAAAGAGGATTAATAACTTAGCAGAAGAGGTACAAAACCTTACCTAAGCAACAGGCTCCCTGAAAGTTTGAATGGACCAAAAAGAAGTTAGTGACCACATGAGACAACAAGAAATACCAAAAAAAAGTGAAAAGATTGAAAAAAAAAAGATGGAAATGTAAAGTATCATATATCAAAACAACTGACCTAGAAAACAAATTGAGAAGAGATAATTTATAAATTATAGGACTCCTTGAAATCCACCAAAAATGATCCTCAATCTATTTTTAAAAAGTTATGAAAGGAAGCTGCCCAAGGATCTCACTTGATCCTCACAATGGCCCCGAGGGATGGATGTTATTACAATCCCCATTTTACTGTTGAGGAAATTGAAGCGAACAGAGGTAAAGTAACTTGCCCAGGTTTACACAGCTGGTAATTGTTTGAAGCCAGATTTGAACTCAGGTCTTCCTGACTCCATGCCTAGTGCTACTGTGGTTGATAGTAAAAATTGGGTTTTGGGAAGTCAAGCCTTTGCTGCTGAGCCCCTCTGCACTTATCGTAGGACCAGAGATATAGAGCTGGAATGGACCTTAGGAGCCATCAAGTTCTCCTTTTATATATGAGGAAACAGAGGCAGACAGAGGTTCAGCGACTTGCCCCAGGTCATTCAGCTAGGAAATGTCTGAAGCAACATTTGAACTTAGGTCTTCCTGATTCCAAGCCCAGTATGCTATCTACTATACTCCCTTGGATGCCAGACTTAAAGTCCATTGCTGGAGGTGGGAAGGAAGAAAGTGGCAGCATTTGCTTGGGAGCATTTGCTACCCTGACCTCCCTGCTCCCCCAGGTCAAATCCAGACAGAGAAAATGAATGCAGCCATCCCTGGCATTTGCTTCTGGCCTCATCATTAGGGAGATGCAGAATAATCTATTGCAAGCATTCTGTACCTTTCCATCTAAGGAAGACCTGCCAGAGCTTGAGCTCAGCTGGCATAGCCTTTGAGAACTCTGTGTCACCCCCACGTCACAGGGAGGCATTGGAGGATGATGTTAGCTGAGGGCTCTGCAGCACTCATACCCCAATTACCTTGGGAGATCACCAATGTGATATCCAAGAGGCAGATGACAATTCATCCATTCCCTTTCATACCAGGTATCCTAGAACTCCCACAAATCTCCATAGCAGGTTCCCCCAACATCTTGGAAGCCTTCCTCTAGCTTGTCTGACACTATCAAGGATGGGATTCCATTCCTCCAGCTCTATGTTGACTCATCGGCCATTAGACAAAAACCTCACATTTGGAGTACACATAATTAAGGGAATGTTAATGGGTTGTCTAAAATCTGTCCTCTTTTTCACCAATCTACTATCACCATTGAGAAGTGGGAAGGGGCCATATAAGATGATGTGCCATTTTGTATTTTTTTTTTCCTTTTCTTCATGGGTTGCCATGACCAAAGACTTCATCATCAAATGGCCAGTCAATAGACTGGTGATTATCCACTCTGTACTTAGCTAGGTTGGTCCTTAGAAGACTCAGTCTATTGTTTTGGCTGGATTGAAATCTTTTCCAGCATGGTCAAACTCCCCATAGCTTGTGCTTTTCTGGTATGGCCTTTGGGAACTGAAAAATGGGGTATCAGAGGAAGATTATTGTAGAGTAGTATCCTTAAGTTGATTGGGTGATTTGGATCCTCCATGCATGACTGAGTGGGTTGTAAACTCTTGGATTTAATTTCTGGGAGAAGGGCATGCAGGGCTGTGTGTCCTGAAGTGGACTGTTAAAGCCTACCATGATTCTGCTGCTTTGAGATAGATAATCATCTACCTTCAAATTTCTATAGCCTTGGAGTGATTGGCTGGGGTGCTGGAAGAGCTAGACATACTCAGTATTAACAAAGATGATCGGTCTATACCAGGGGTGGGAAACCTCGAGGCCACATGTGGCCCTCTGGTCCTCAAGTGCAGCCCTTTGACTGAATCTAATTTGGATTCCTCCATTCCCTTTCATACCAGGTATCCTGGAACTCCCATAAATCCTCCATAGCAGGTTTCCCCAACATCTTGGAAGCCTTCTTCTAGCTTGTCTGACACAAACTGGATTCAGTCAAAGGGCCGCACTTGAGGACCTAGAGGGTCACATGTGACCTCGAGGCCGCAGGTTCCCCATCTCTGGTCTATACCATCCTTTCCTTGAATGCTTAACACAATATTCTTTGTAGGGCATTGTCTAGAAGGTCCCCACATGTTTACAGACACAATGATAACAGTTGACATTTATATAGTGCTGTAAAGTTTGCAGAGTTCTTTACAAACATTGTCTCATTTGAATCTCACAATATCCCCTGGAGGTTGGGACCACAAGGATCATCACTGGCTGCTCAGGTTGCTAATTCCAAATCCCTCTTTCCCCATGACCCTTATTCAAATAACATGCCAGCTATCATGTCTCCCCTAATCAATCAATAAGCATTTATGAAGCACCTACTATGTCCCAGACACTGTATAAAGTCTGGGGGTACAGAACAAAGACACAATCCCTACTCTCAAAAAGCTTATATGTAAAGCTATGTGTGTGCGGCTTAAAATGTAAGCTCTGGATATTTTAATAATAAAAATGACGCCATGATTTTACCTTCTTTAAGTCAGTGTTATGTTGTTGCTGTTACTGGTTTTGTTTTTGTTGTAGGCAGTCAGGAAAATGGCTTACAGGGAGAGAAAAATGGGAATGGGCAGAAAAATGATGCCTAAATTCCAGTTTAGACAAAGGTAAGGTTACTCTAGGAGGGGAAAGTCACCCACATTTGACTAATGATGATAATAATAATAATAATAATAACTTTTATGTATTATATAGTTATATAGTTTATATATTATGTAATTATATAATTATATATAGTTTTATATGCTAACTAACTTTTATATAACACTTCAAGGTTTTATCCTTATGACAATCCTGGGAAGCAGGTGTTATTTATGATCATTCCCATTTTACAGATAAGGAAACTGAGACTTGGAGAGGCTAAGTCACTTAGCCATGGCCATAAAGTTAGTAAGTGTCCAGAACTCCACTACCCTACTGAGGGCTGACTTCCTCAAGGGCACACAGGTAGCAAGCATTAGAGGCATGATTTGAATTTATATATGCGCTCCCTCTGTGACCCCTTTCTTCTCTTTGTTCACTTATCTCTGCCTTTATTTGTTAATATGAGGTCATACTTTAAAAAATAATGTTAGAGAAAGAAATGGAGATATAATTCATGTATAAGACTATGGAAAATATAGGGTAAACACTGTTAGCTCAGGCTAGGGGGGATATAAAGGCTGGGAAGAGAGCAGAAGTGACTCACAGTGTGGTGCATTAGAAAGAACATGGGGTCTTATGGAATCTTGGCTCTGTTACTTACTACTTGTATAACTTTGGTCATGTAGCTTGTCTGTGCCTCAGTTTCCTCATCTGTAAAATGAGAGAGTTTGAATAGATGGTCTCGGAGGTTCCTTTTATGACTATGACCTATGACTCCAGCTCTGAGAAAGTGAGTCAGCCTCCATGCTGTGTTTCATTTTCCTCCTTTGTAAAATGAAGGGATTAGACTCCATCAGGGTTCCTAATCTTTTTTGTGTGTGGCAATCTGGTTATGGACCGCTTCTCAGAATAAGGCTTTTTTAAAAATCCATCATGGAAGAAAATGCTAAATTTAAGTTAGAGTAGTGGAAATAAGGACACTTTTTTACCCATCCAAGTTCATGGACCCCCTCCCCCAAGTCTATCGGGTCTGTGAGCCCGAGGTTGACAAACCCTGGATTAGATGATTCTTCCTAAGGACATTCTGTGTCCTAGAATCCTGCAGAGAGAGAAGAAGCCCAGCTAGGACCTTCATTGCAGTGACCAAGTGAGGCTGTATTGGTATTTGGTCTCTGTGCGTGTATCAGCGTGTCCTCCTGGTGCAAACGAAGGACGAACAACAATCCTCCGATGGTCGCCAGGAGAGCAGGGCTCATACGGAGAGTTCCCTCCCTACACTGCCCCCTTCTTCCCCCAAGGTAGCCCGTGTATCTAGGACCAAGTTGTCAGGCTGCTCCAATGCCAGAAAGGCATCCCACCTCTGGAGATTTGGCCTGTGATGACAGTATGTCTCAGAATCAGCCGCAGCTTTGTTCCTGGTAGTACCTTCAGAGGTCCCTGCCTTTGCTGTGGGGCGCGATTGCTCCGGCTTTGGAGCCTGACAAACAGATATGTTAGCCAAATCCCAGAATGCTAAACCTCAAGCTTGAAAGAGATGAATTCAGAATAAATAGAGAAAATGCTCCTCTACACAAAGAACACAGTAAACTTAGGCAGCCTATTAACCCAAAGGGTGGCTAGAGAATAAAGAATCAGAGTTTTTTTTTTAGGATTGAAAGAAAGTCTAGGTAATTACCATGTAATGAATTATTAAAGGCAACTAGGACAATTGGGGTGGAGGTTAATTTTAATAAGAGCTGACATTTATATATGCATGCATGTATCACATATGAACATACACATATGAACACGTACACACATATAACAACAACAAAAACAGCAGTAGCACTTACTATGTGCCAGGCACTGTGCTAAATGCTTTACAATTATTATCTCATTTGATCCTCGCCACAACCCTGGTAGCTTGGTGCTATTATTATCCTCATTTTACAGATGAGGAAATTGAGGCAAACAGGGATGAAGTGACTTGCTCGGGGTCACACAACAGGTAAGCGTCTGAGGCCAGATTTGAACTTAAATCTTCCTGACTCAAAGCCCAGCACTAGATGGAATCTCCTGATGTATTAAAATTATTATTATTCAAAGTTATAATTATATAAAATATGGAAATTGGTTCCAACCCAATGGAAATATGCCATGTGAATTCAAATAATGAGACCATTTGGGGGCATTTTTTATTTGAACTAATGGAGATTAAGTTAAGGTCTTCAAAGTTCATTATATGCCTTATCTCATTTTTAGACCATAAGACCATAGGCTTAGAGCTGGCAAGGACCCCAGAAACCATCTAGTCCAACCTCCTCATTTTGTAGATGGGGAAACTGAGGCCCAGAAAGGTTAAGTGACTTTCCCAAGGCTATCGAGGTGGATTTGAATGGCAGACTTGTGACCTGGGCTCAATGAATATTCTTTTCCTCAGACCATGCTTTCTGCCCTATAGTGTCTGAGGTAGGTACTGTAAGTATTAGGAGTCTCATAGAGAAGTCAAATAAATTGCCCAGGTGCTCTGTGCACTAAGGTAACACCTTAGTGCACAGAACACCTGGCCTGGAGTCAGGAAGATTCACCTTCCTGAGTTCAAATCTGACCCCAGACATTTACTAGCTGTGTGACCCTGGCCAACTCACTTAGCCCTGTTTGCCTCAGTTTCCTCATCTGTAAAATGTGCTGGAGAAGGAAATGGAAAATGACTCCAGTATCTTTGCCAAGAAAACCCCAAATGGGGTCACAAAGAGTCAGACATGAATGAAATTTCAATAGAATTCATTCTTTTTGTAATCTTATATATTTTGTTCTACATAGTTAAAACATGATTCTGAGAATGGCTCTACAGGCTACCAGAAGGGTCCAGGGGGCAAAGATGAAGAATTCTTGAACTAGACGTGGCAGGGACCTTAGAGGTCTTCTAGCCCAACCCCCTTATTTTTTAAAGATGAAGAAACTGAGGTTTGGGTAAGGTCAATAACTTCTACAGTGTCGCATTGGTAGTGAATGAGAGAAGCAAGATTTGAACCCAGGGTACTTCATTTATCACTCTAGTCCCTTCTAACTCTCTCTAAGTGTTGGGGTCCAAGAGGAGCAGTAGGGTCAGAAGCCAGATAAGCAAACAGAAATCAAGAGAATACAGACCCAGGAGTGCAGGAAGCCTGAAATAATAATGACAATAATACATACTATCCAAAACTAGAAGACTGAGGGAATTGAAATGACTCCACTAGGTGGTCAGTCAAAGACCCAGGAGCACAGCCCATGGGAGTTCTGTAGGAAGGGGGAACGAGGGCTAGGCCAGCGATGAGAATCAACAGCATCCCCACTCTCAAGGAGAGGAGGACAGGGCCTTGAGAAGGCTTGCCCTTTCACCCTCTACTATCTTTCCTTCCTTCCCACACTGGCCAGACCCAGTGCTGAGCGAGCTGAGGTGGAAGGGATATTGGTGACGATGATCCTTTGAAGCATCTGACTGAGGAGCAGCACAGGAGAGTGAGAAGCTGTCATCATTCTCTGGCTGGGGCTCTCCCTGAAGTTACAGCTGCAAACACAGGGGAATGGGCACCTTGGGCTTCTCTGACTGTGGTCCAGCCTGCAGGTTTGTTCTTGAACCAAAGGGAGGCAGGGGACTGGGCAGGGGAGAGGCTGGATCCACCTGAATTCACAGTCTATATTGCAGCAGTCTGAAACACGCAGGCCAACTCTGACACAGAGATGGCCACACTGACCTGGGTCTCAGCCAGGCTTCCAGACCTTCTCCAGAAAAAGAACCAGCTGTCTAAGCCTGGCTGGGCTCTGGGCTGTAAGAAGTGCCTTGTTAAATCTCACTCAGTTTCCGCTTGCATAAATAGTACCTCCCATCTCTCTTCCTCCCTCCCTCCCTCCCTCCTTCTCTCTGTCTCTGTCTCTCTCTATCTGTCTCTGTCTCTCTCTGTCTGTCTCTCATCTATCCATTATATCATTGAAAGATCGATCTTCCTCATGCGCAGATGTGATCAAGACACTCCTCTGCTCAAAACCCTTCAATGGCACCCAATTACCTAACACATAAAATGTAGTCTTCTCAGCCTGTCCTTCAATGCCTGTCAGAATCTGGCACTGTCCTTTGATTCCATCCTTATCTCTCATTTATTTGCTTATTCAAGCAATAAATCGACCTATTAACAAACATTTATACGTAGTAGAGATGGGATGTGAATGTAGATTGTCTTGACTCCAAAACTGGCTCCCTATCCATCAGACCACACTGCCTCTATGGTTTCTACTGGTCCCCACAAAGAGCTGGAGGAAGGCCTTCAGGTCAATGGTAGAACCTCTCTTGAGGACTTCTAGGAATACAGGTTTAGAACCTGAAACGGATTTAGAGCCTTACTGGCTATTCCTCAAAGCATTCTATATCCCATCTCCACACCTTTGCCCAGGCTGAACCCCATGCCTAGAATGCACTCCCTCATCCCTGCCTTTTTAGCATCCCTACCATCTGTCAAGGCTCAGCTCAAGTATCATCTAAATGATGCCTTTTCTGATATCCCCAGATCCTAGTGCATCCCCCTTTCCTGACATTATCTTACATTTATTTTGTACACATTTGCATCTTGTATAGAGATGACATATCATAGTAGAGAGAGAACAGCAAGACGTGGGTTGAAGTCCTGCATCTGATTCTTACTGCCTGAGTGACCCTGGGGGAGTAAGTTAACCTCTCAGTGCCCAAGGTGATTCTCTAAGAGTATGTTACAGAGAAGGTGCCACCCAGCATTGGTAGAGGGAGCTTCCTATAGCAGGAAATTTCCAGGTCTCATCCCTTTCCCTTTTTGTACACATATGTAAGCTTCTTGAGGGCAAGGATTGTTTTGGCCAAATCTTTGTTTCACCAATGTCTAGCACTGTTCCTGGCCCATAGTAGGGGCTTAATAAATGCTTGCTGATTGAAAGAATGATAGGCACATGGCTCTTGGTGAGTCCTGCGAGGACCATCCTCACTGGCTATGGATCTGCTTAGCTACTGCCTGGGAAATCCAATTGATTGAGATGTCCTCTTCGTATATTGACCTATATTTTGGCAAGATCCTCCTTTGTGTTCACACAGGTGCAGCCTCCCACTAATGACAAAAATGAGTCACGTTCAACCTTTGTTTTATTCCTTACACTCTCTATAGTTGATTCCCCACCCCCCAAGCTTGGAAAACATCTCACTTTTCTTGTCTTAGAAGCCTATACAGTTGCAACACTTTCTTCCTGGAATCCAGGCTGGTGTGAGTCAAGCTGAATGGTGAGTCCTAACACGAAGAAAGATATCATGATCAGATCCTCTGTGATTGTTGGGGCTCTGGCATTGGGGCAGGAGAACAAGAATTTTACTCGTTGCTGGACCTTTCCAACACAGATAAACATTTGTTAAGTTTCTGCCATATGAAAGGACAGGATTCTGTTCCTTGCTACCTGTAAGACTGTGGGAGAGTTGCTTAATGTCCTTATGCATCTGTTTCCTCATCCATAAAATGAGGGGGTCAGTTTGATGGCCTCTGGGGTCCCTTCCAAGGTTAGTTTTATGACCCTATGGTCATTTAGAGCTGGATGGGACTTCAGAGGTCATCTGATTTTTTTTGTGTGTTTTAAATGAGGATATTCCATTCCAAAAACATGTGTTAAGTGCTCACTTTCATGCCTGCCCCTCTACTAGGTGTTGGGGGTGCACAGCCATAAATGAAATAGATCCTATCCTCATGGAACTTTTCTTCTATTTGAGACACATTCTATACACATGAAGTATAGTTGGCATTTTCACAGTACTTTACATAAATCATCTTATTTGAGCTTTACATATGTACCTATTTACATGATTGGTAGTACAAATATTATCCCAATTTTACAAATGAGTAAACTGAGGCAGTGTGGTATAATATATAGAGAGCTCAGGTCTCCCCTCTGACATGCTGGTGGTGGGACCCTGGGCAAGTTACTTAAACTTTCATTCCACCCCCACCTCAAATCCTCTTGAGAGACCACCTGGCATAGTGGATACTTTTTTAGCTTCTTCTTCTTCTTCTTTTTTTTGATGAGGCAATTGTGGTTAAGTGACTTGCTCAGGGTCACAAAGTTACTAAGTGTCAAGTGTCAGAGGCTAGATTTGAACTCTAGGACCAGTGCTCTATCCACTGCACCACTTAGCTGCCCCTGGCATAGTGGATGTTGAAAGGAACTTGGTGTTAGAAAGGCAACTAAGGATCAAGGTGAATAGAATGCTGAACTTGGAGACTGGAAGATCTGAGTTCAAATCCTCCATTCAATTCTTACGAGCTGTGTGATCCTGGGTAAGTTACTTAATCTCTGCTTCAGTTTCTTCACCTATAAAATAAGAGTCACAATAGCACCTATCTCCCAGGGTTGTTGTGAGGATCCAGTGAGATGATTGTAAAGTGCTGTATAAACCCTAAAGTACTATATAAATGCTAGTTATTATTGTTATTATTTCAAATCTCACTTCTATAATTTACTGGCTATGTGCCCCCGGGCAATCACCAGACCTCTCAGTGCCTCGGTTCCTTCATCTGTAAAATTTTAACTGGTTGAAACAGACTCCTCTGATGTTGACCTACATTTTAGTGAGGTGCCAGCCGTCAGAAAAATGAAGTTAGTTGTCCTCTAAGGTCCTTTCCAGTTCCAAATCTGTGATGTTTGGATCTAAGAAAGAGCAAGTCTCAGGGCAGGTGCAAATGAATTTTTATTGGTAGCAGGGAGCTCCCTAAGGCAATGAAATCACGATCACAGGTCTGGTCCAAAAAATGCTCCTCTAAACTGAGACTGAGAGAGGAGAGGTGACTTGGCCAAGATCACACAGCCGGCAACTTAGAAGAGTCAGGACTCGAACATGGGACTCTGGGTCCCATGTGGTTGATGATCCCAATAATGAAAAAGCAGTGAACAGGGAGCTGGACTTGGAGTCAGGAAGATCTGGGTTCAAGCCTTTTGCGTACCTCACGGTGGGAGTGAAAAGGAGGATGCTCTGAGGTTTGGAAATAAGGAGAGGAAAAGAACACAAGCAAATCTGCTCCCATGGGAACAGACCCTGTATTTCTAGGGCTTTCCAAAACCCCCTCCTGCTTCAAATCACACCCCGCCTCCATGCCTCCCCCTACACACATGGGCACCCTGCTAGGTCATGACCACTGGCTGCTGTCTCTTTTTGGAGACAAGACTGGAGCGTTCAGCCATATGTTCCATTACTGAAAACATCAGCCGCCTAATTCTATGCACGTCCCTGCTTCGGCACCATCAGCCCTCTGCTCTGGACTTGTGTGAACTCTCTGTCCCTTTTTGTTCCCCACCCCCACCCAGCACTAGATTCCCCTTTTCTCACCACCTCAATCTCTCGTACTCATCTTCCTTTCCCCTGCACCCCCTGCCCATCCTCACAGCCATAAGACACATATATGTACCTATTCTTGTCATTTCCAGGTTCTCAGAAATTTCCCCTCCTTGGACGTTCAACTCCATCAGTTATCGCTTCATATCCTCATATCCTCATTACCTAGACTATTGTACTAGCCTGCTGGTTGGTCTTCTGCTGCAAGTCTCTTTCCACTCCAGTCCATTCTCTACTCATCTGCCAAATCTATCTTCCTAATGAGCAAGGCTGACCACATCACCTTGCCTGATTCAGTCAATTCCAGTGGCTCTCTATTGCCTGCAGTAGGAAATACAAGACCCTCTGTTTGGAGTTCAAAACTCTTATTTCCTGATTCTGGGCATCTCCACTGTTCGTCCCCCATGGCCAGAATGTTCCTCTTACTCAAATCCATGTCTTGGTTTCCTCCAGGTCTCACCTAACATCCCACCTTCTACAAGAAGCCCTTCCCCATCTTCCCTAGTGCCAGTCTCTTCCCTCTTTTGACCATCTCTGATTCATCCTGTATAGAACTTATTCGTTCAAAGTTGCTCGCATGTTGTTTCTCCCATCAGATGGTGAGGTCCTTGCAATCAGGGACTGTGTTTTTTGCCTTTCTTTGTATCCCCCATACTTAGAACAGTGTCTGACATATAGCAGGCACTTAATAAATGCTTATCTATTAATTGATTATCACCTTAGCTCAGATTCTTATTGCTGTTATCTATTGGACTCTGGGTCATTCTCTGTTTTTCTTTGAGAAGTTCAGTCTCTGGCTCAGTCTTTCTCTCTACACCAACCCTTTATCCTCATACTTGGGGACACTGCCAAATGCCCTGGCTTCCCAGCTCCAACCTCTTCATTTCCCTTCATCTCCCGACCTCTCCAGCTCTGCTCCATCTCAGTCAGACAGAGATCATACCCATGACTTTACCTTCACTCGTTACTCTTCCGCCTTCATGTTCCAGAACTCTGAAATTCCTCTCTCTGACCCCAGCTTCCTGTCCTTTCATCTCTCCCTTTGCCTTACTTCTATACCCCATCTGCGTCCTTTCTATAACCCCTAGTTCCTTCTCCCTTCCTTGCTCTCCCAACCCACCATCCCTGCTCTGGCCTCACTTTCCCTCCATTGCCACCTTTACCTTCTGGGGACCCTGTTGAACTATGCTCTAGTCTCAGGATCATAGAATCATAAATTTAGAACTGATGGACCTTAGAGGTCCAATCCCTTCATGTTATAGATAAGGAAATGAAATGAAATCGTTTGTCCAAGGCCACATCACTAGGAAGTGGCAGGAGTCAGGATTTGAACTCAGTTCCTCTAACTCCAAACCCAGTGCCCTTCCCACTGTAGTATACTGCACTACCCTTGACCACCTTACCCCTCTGTCTTATAATTTCTCAGACCTTAACAAGCCTCACTTCTGAGCGACCCTTATCTTCCTTTTCATGGTATAGTGAAAAAGATCCTGGCACTAGAGTCCAAAGACCTGGGTTCAAATCTCACCTCTGACATTTACCACCTCTGTGACCTTGGGCAATTCACTTAATGTCCATGGTATTCGGTTTCCTTGTGTGTAAAATGATGCTGGCCTCTGAAGTCCCTTCCAGATTTAAAACCATGATTCTATGATCTCCTATTTCCATTCTGCTGAAATCATACCATCATGGCAACTTGGTCCACTACAAATTTCCAATTTCCCCTTTACAAATTCCCCATGCCTGGAATGCAGTCCTATCTTTTCTAATTTTTAAAAAAATGCTTTAGCTTCCTTTAAGATTAACTCAGGTGATATTTCCTATGGAGATCATCTTCTTATGTCCCTACCTTTTGTGCTTTGTCCCTTCTTAAATTATCTTGTATTTATTTGTGCATGTTGTATTCTTAATCATCCAAATCAACAAGCATTTAAAAAAGTACCTACCAGGTAGCAACCACTATTCTAGGCACCACTCTCCCAGTAGAATATAAGCTCTATGAGGGCAGGGTCTATTGGTCTTTATATGTGACTATGCCTTTATATACCCAGCACCTAGGACAGTGTCTGACATACAAAAGGTGCTTAATAAATGCTTGTAGATTTCAATTGACTTGAGATCAATAAAACTAGATAAAATTAGAGTGGTGTTGAGCACAGACTGATGTGGGATGTGGTGATTCAGCAAATGATACCATGAACTGACCTTTATGCCATGATTTCAGCTTTACAAAAAGCTCTTTACACACTTTATTTCATTTAAACCTCATGACAATCCTATAAGGTAGATATAGGAAGTGTTATCCCATTTTATAGATGCAGTGCATCTAACTATCTATCTAACTATATCTAACTAGGTGCAGTGACTTGCTCAAGGTCACTTGCCTAATAAGTGGCTAAGCCAGCACTTGAACCTATGTCTCTCTGAACTACAAGACCATGTGGAGGGGCTTTTTACTTTCCAAGTACTTAGATCCCCCATATATCTGGAGGTCCAGCCTAGGATTTCCAGTGGAGGATGGACAGATCATTACAACTGCTCAGACCATTTTGGGAACCAGAAATAGTCAGAATCTCAAGAGGGTTCCCATTGCCCTGGCACCAGAGGGGCACAGAGATGTCTATTCTTCTGGGAACTGCTATTTGCACTGCTGTCAGGATCATAGAAATTCTTAGGACTCTTCTGAAGAGATTAAGACGAAGTGGATTTGCTGCAGGCCAGAGATAACGATGATTAAATGAAAGAGTGTGGGATAAATCAAATGCCAGAGTAGGTTGCTAAGTGCTCTGTTTATTGGAAATTTGAAGACACCCTTTTGGTTGTTTTCTCTGGGCATATCAACTTTCTGGGCCCCTTGGTTTGCCATCCTGTGCCTGCGGACACACTGAATAGGGTGGGGGTCTCAGTTCTATTCTCAGAGACTGGGGCTAGAATAGCTCTTTGCATAGAACCCAATTACTAAGATGCCCATTTCTCTGGATCTGGAAAAGACATTATTTATCCAGAACATCAGTCAAACTCTCAGAAAAGGGAAATTGAGGCTCAATTACCTAAACCCCACTGTTCTGTTGTTTATAGGATTTCTTGTCAGGAATACAACCAACTCTTACTAAGGGCAGGGGATCTCTACCTTCTGTTTTCTTTGGGAACGGCATCCCCCAGAAGCTTGTGGAGAGCTCCGCAGCTTTTGGCATACGTAGGGGGAAAGAAGGATGGGAATCTCACAGTGAGAGGTGGTCTTAAGTCTAGGTGGCAAAAAGGGGAAGAAATGGAGACAGGGACGTGGCCCTGACATCCCAGTTGCTCAGTTGCTGTTGTTGTTATTCAGTCGTTTCAGACTCTTCGTGATCCCATTTGGGGTTTTCTTGGCAAAGACACTGGAGAGGTTTGCCATTTCCTTCTCCAGCTCATTTGACAGATGGGGAAACTGAGGCAGTCAGGGTGAAGTGACTCGCCTAGAGTCACCCAGCTAGCAAGTGTCTGAAGTCACATCTGAACTCAGGTCTTCCTGACTCTATCCACTGTACCCCCAGCTGCCCCCTCAGTTGCTTTCCTGGGATAGTAGAGTATTCTCTGTATAGTATTCCATAGTTTCTGCACCGGCAGTTACCCTGTGATAAGTACCCTCAGCTTATAGTTCTGAATAGAGAAGTATAATATACCCAATCCTACACTAACCTAGCACCCTGACTTGGGTGACAGTATATGTTGCTAACCCTGGGCTGTGGAGGAAGAAGATGGATCCCTGAGTAGTTACATACTAGAGAAGACCAGTGCTTCCTAGAAGATGTATAGAGTAGCTTTGGGAAATGGGTGGTGAGAATGTTCCCTGTTTAATTCATTGTTTACTTTGCATTCAGGTTTAAGTGACTGTCTTTTGCTTTACTATGATGTCACATGATTTATTCTGGATTGGTGGTGGCAAATCCTGCGGGAATGGGGGTTCATGACCTTGAGAAAGTCAATTAACCCCTTGAATACCTCAACCCTAGCAATAAACAATAGGAGTTAGTATTAAAGGGTCCAAGAGGATAACCTAAGTTTATGCAATCTTAAAGTTGGAAGAGACTCCAGAATCCTTTCAACTATCTGATTCTTATCTGAAAAAATGAGGATCATAATACTGGCACTATCTACTTCACAAGGCTAATGCACTTTCTAAGTGTCTTGGTGTCTTGCTGTGCCTGGAGTCAGGAAGACCTGAGTTCATATCTGGCTTCAGACAGTAGCTGTGTGTCCCTGAGCAAGCCACCAACTTCTGTCTGCCTCAGTTTCTCAATTAAAATGAGAATAATAATAGTATCTACCTACCTCTTAGAGATGTTGTGAGGATAAAATGAAATAATATTTGTGAAGCACTTAGCACAATGCCTGGCATATAGTAGGTTCTTAATAAATGCTTTTTTCTTTCTTCTGCCTTCCTATTAGGATGTTCAAAGGAATTAATGAATGTAAATTATCAGGAAGCTGTAAAGTGCTACATAATTGTGAGCTATCGTCATTATTAACATTACAAGAGTATAGAGTGGTCCAATCCTGACCCCAAGCAGGAATTGATGACATAGGAATCCATTCCTGACAAGTGATTGTGAAACCTTTGGTGCTGAGGCAATTAAGAGGCATGTGGTTGAATAGATCGTGTTAGGCCTAGGATCCAGTCCTGGCTATGTGACTCTGGGGGCAAGTCACTTAACCTCTGTTTGCCTCAGTTTCCTGATTAATAAAACAGGGACAACAAAACACCTACCTCACAAGGTTGTTGGAAGGATCAAAAGAAATAATGTGGCTAGTGCTTCTGTGGACCTTAAAGCGTTCTATACTATAATTCATATTCTCATGAAGTCCCAGATCTGAGAGGTTTATACTCCAGAGGGGAGGGGTCCTATGTATGTGTGTGGGAGGGTGGGGTTGAGGGGACTATCTCATTCTCCAATTCCATGAAATTTCTGCTTTGTCATCCAGTATGCACTTGGGCAAGGTCTCCCCTCCCCCGCTGCGATCCACTCCCCCAAACACATGGAGTTAGACTCCTCAGGACACTTATTTCTGCAGCCACCCTAAATTTTCCAAATCGGAGTGGAAACCTATAATATTAAATAAATGACAGAGCTGAGCAGAGAAAAAAAATCTCCTTCCCTTTGACATGAGAAGGATCACAGGGATTGGAGAGATCTTTAATCTTTATTAATGTGTCTTCAGGGGGTCTCTCCTGCTAGCTGTGGGAAGCCCGAACATGCAGAGGTTCGATCAGGCTCTCAGGGCTCAGCTTCCCTGGGGCTCCTCAGATTCCTGTCTGATCCTGTCTGGAGTCTAGCAGGACCACGTCACGGGGCCTGCTGTTTCCTGGACAAGTACACTGTGGCAGTGACACAGCTCCCACTGGTGGGGGGCTGGAAGAGGGAGAGGAAAATCCAGGACACTGGCCTCGGTCACATGTGCCTCTGTCTAACCAAGAGGGCTGGGGGGCTGGCGGACACGAAATCCTGATGACAGGGACTGGCACAAAGAATGACGAGAGAGACCCACCTAAGATGACAGTGATGATGATAATAATAACGAGAGGCAATAAACAGGTCTGGTCTTCCAGATTCAGGGGCCAGCCAGCACCATATCCATTGCATTACCCACACCGGTGGCAGCTCCCACCCAATAATGATGATTGACATGACGAAGACCATGACAGACGTTTCTATAAACCAGGGTTTCTTAAACAGTGGTCCGTAAGTGTTATTTTTTTAAAAAAAGATTTCAATAATTATATTTCAGTACATTGGATTTCCTTTGCAATCCCCTGTGTTTTATTTAATGCATTTAAAAATATGATTCCCAGACACATAACACTCACTAGCTGTGTGACTCTGGGCAAGTCGCTTAACCCCATTGCCTTACCCCCCCAAAAACATATGAGGAATGGGCTTCACCAGACTGGCTGGCATAGGGGTCCAGGACACCATGAAAGGCTCAGACTCACTGCCTAGAAGGTTAACAAGCCTATAACTTAATGCCCATGACCACCCTATGAAGTAGGTATTATTATTATTATCATCTCCATTTTGCCAATGAGGAAACTGAGACTTAGGTGAAGCGATTTATCTGTCCATGTCACACAGCTAGTGAATGTCAATCAGCGTTCGAACTCAGATCTCTCCAAATTCTTATGTCCAGCTTTCTTTTCATTACTGCTAAAGAAATCACATCAGAGATGGGACTCCCCAGTTCTTAAGCTCCTATCACCCTTCTTGCTGTTCCCTGGTTGAGGGGGGGTGGGGAAGGGAAGAAAGGGAATAAGCATTAATATAGCACCTGCTATGGGCCAGGCACTGTACTGATAAACATTTATTAAGCTCTTTCTATGTACCAGCCACTGGGGATTCAAATACAAGCAAAAAAGGACAAAATCGAGATGGAATTTATCCTTAAGAGACTTAGGAGGAAACAGGAACAGGAGAGAGAGTCCTGGATTTCTCATTAGTAGATCTGCCTTTCCTAGCCGTTTGACCTTGAGCAAATTGCTGAACTCTCTACATTTTAAGGAAGACTCAGCTCTTGGACTATCTGTTTATTATTATTATTATTAATTATTGTTATTTTTAATAGAAGAGGGATCAGTGCAGGGATCACATCTCTAGATCTGGAAGGGGTGTGAGGGGCCATCTACTCCACCCTAGTCATTTTACTGATGAGGAAACTGAGAGCCAGGAAACTGGCTGTCCCCAGAGTCTGAGGTTACAAGGTTTGCCCAAGGTGTTTGGTACATGGTAGATCTTTGATCAATCCCTGTTGATCCATTGTCCAAGTTTACTTGGGTGAGTGACAGAGGAGGGATTAGAAACCAGGTCCTGTGACTCCGGACTAGGTGGCCAGGCCTGAAGTCTGGAAAACCTGAGTCCAAATTCAGCTTCAGACACTAGCTGTGTGACCTAGGAAAAGTCACTTTAACTTATTTGCCTCAGGTTCCTCATCTGTAAAATGAGCTGGAGAAGGAAACGGTAAACCACTCCAGTATCTCTGCCAAGAAAACCCCAGATGGGATCACAAAGAGTCGGACATGACTGAAAAACAACCGAATAACAACCTACGTGACTATTCATCTTTGTCTCCCTAGAGCTAAACATAGCACCCTGCATACAATAGGCACTCAATAAATGTTTGCCAGGTTGAATCAAATAGAATCCATCAGGTACAGATAATAATCCTTGTACCATCTGCCTCTCGCGATCTCTGGGAGGGGAGGGCTTTGCAGTCGCAGCACGAGGTAGCAAGAGAAATAGGCACTATTGTGATGAAAATAAGAGCATCGGGAGAGAAATTTGCTTGAATAAGAGATGGAATGAGACATCACTTAATCCATCTATACTAGGGACAATGTAATGCAATAAAGGCAGTCCTCACAAACAATGTCCCCAAGGGACAGAGCACATGTGCTCAGTTGAAATTTAAAAATAAATAGTGGCTAGACACAGAAAACAGAAATTTCAGGAGGAAGGATGCAGGCTAGAGAAATAACCAGGGTGGAGCCCTCAGGACTATGCCCCGGGGCGCTGGATTTAGAGACGCTGCTTTTAATGGCTTACCTGTCCTTCAGCTACTGAGAAGCCATAGGGTTTAGCACTTAGTGAAGATAATTAGTTAAAATAGGAAGCTACAAGGTAGCCAGGTGGGAGTACTGGTTTCCCCGCCCCGAGAGCCCCTCGACTACCCGGATAGTTTCAGTGCCTAGCACGGAACCCGGCAGGTGGGACGTGCTGGAGCTCCTTAGATGTAAAGACTCTGTTTTCTCCTTTCTCAGCATAGTCTTAGCACAGCTCCCCACACAAAATTAGAGCTTAATAAGCTTAATAAGCGCTCATTATTTGTGGATTCTTCCACCGTCCTTCCCTGCTCTCCCTACTCACGCTCTCAAATACGACCTCTTCTTCTGCTGCCTGCCTGCCTTGGGGCTTAACAATTCTGAGCCACAGCTTTGCCCAGGGCTAGGGCTGGGCTCATCGACCACAGCGGAAGATTTTATGAAAAAGGGAGAAAGCGGCCTCTGAGGAGGGAGGCCAATCGATCCGCAGCCGTTTATTAAACAATACCTCTTTGCCAGGTACTGTGCTGGATACCGGGGACACAATTACAAAGGAAATAATCCCTACTAACAAGGAGTTTGCTTTCTTTCTTTTTTTTTTTTTTTTTTTTGGCTAGGCAATGGGGTTAAGTGATTTGCCCAAGGTCACACAGCTAGTAAGTGTTACGTGTCTGAGGCCGCATTTGAACTCAGGCCCTGCTGAATCCAGGGCCGGTGCTCTATCCACTGCTACACCTAGCTGCCCCAGGAGTTTTCTTTCTAAAGGGGAAGACAACGCTTACATATGGAAATATCTGTCTGTCTGTCCCTCTGTCTATCCATCTATCTATCCATTTATCTATCCATCCATCTATCTATCTGTCCATCTGTCTGTCTGTCTGTCTATGCATCCATCCATTCATCTATCTATCT
>NW_020943070.1:5290733-5319428 GCF_900497805.2 Vombatus ursinus | reverse complement strand
ATCTATCCATCTGTAGATACCTATATATCTATAGATATCATCTATATCTATATATAGATACATGCCTATACATAGATAGCTATAGATAAATCTATATAGCTCCATCTGTCTATATCTATGTATAGTTACCTATATGTCTATATATAGATAGTTATGTGTATATCTATAGTTACCTATTTATCTATATCTTAAACAGAAAGTTAATAAATACAAATATACATATATGTAGAATATATAAGGTAGGTGGTTTTCTTTTTTTTACAGGGTGCACTAATGGTTGGGACAGATCAGGAAAAGGCTTCAAACAGCTGTTGCTTGAGGTGACTCTAGAAGCAAGAGAGGAGCTGGGAGGCCGAGCTCCCAGGTGTGGGGGATGGCTGCTGTTAAGGCTCCAGGATGGGTGATGGAGTGTGATGGATGAGGGGCAGAGAGAAAGGACCAATTCAGTCGGATCACAGAGGGCAGGAGGGGTCTGGTGCCGAGCATATAAAGAAAAGGAAATAGCTTCAGTTGTCAAGAAGCTGCGATTCCACGGGTGGGGGGGGAGGAACCCCAGCTGCATATCTGCCGGCTGCTGTGACCAGCTATGGTGCATTCATGGTGGCAGGTCACAAGAAGGGCAATTTTGAAAAGATTTTTAAGGTGGATGGAAAAAACAGGGCTGGGTTTTCCCGAATAGAGCTTTTTCTCAGAGGACATTAGAACCCAGTGTCCCTGACCCCAAAGCCAGTGTGACAAACATGTCACACTTATGTCCAACTGGTTTCCTTCTGATGATGAACCAAAGCTCACCTCCTCTGCCTGGCTCGAAGGACCCACGCTCACTATCCAACCTGATTTCCCTCTACTCTCCAATACTCAGCATCCTCTCCAGTCGCCAAAGGCTTCTCTTCCCAACTCTTTCCCACAGGCTTGAATGCTGAAGATCCTGGGCTCCAGTTCTGACTTGGGCCGTTTACTAGCTATGTGATCTTGAGGAAGTGATTTTCCCTCTCTGGGCCTTGGTTGCTTTATCTTGGCAATGGGTAGAATTTCAGGTGCTCTCCCTCCTTTAGGAGGCAGCAGGGAGGAAAGTGCTTTGTTGACTGTGAAGCACTCCTTCCAACACTGGAGCTGCCGTTATTGACAAACTTGAGGCGCAATAAATAAAACAGAAAGACCCAGCTCAGCAGTGAAGGACCCCAAGTGCCCTGTTATTATTATAAGCTAAGCAAACGGGGCAGCCAGTGAAGGAATAATAAGTCTGTGAGGGACCTGGGAAGGTCATTTAGTCTACCTCCCCCTCTAAAAGCTGAGAGAGATGGATAGTTGTCTAACTTCATTTAAAAAGCCTCCAAGGGAAGGAGCTTTCCTTTACAGTCGGTCTAGAATGGGCAGGTAGAAAGCGAAAGCAGAATCTCTCCTCAGAGAAACTGTGTTACTATGTGTTAAATAAGTACCTCTTTGGACATCAGTTTCCTCTTGCAGAGATTGGGCTAAATGGTCTCCAAGGTTCTTCCCAGCTCTGACACTCCACGTTCTCTGTGTTAACGTTTTAAGTTTTCCTAACATGCCTATGTGACCTTGATCGAGAAACTTCTCTTTCTGGGCTTAGTTTTTTAATTTTAGATAATTAATGAATTGAATGAGATGATTTCAAGAGGCTCTCCCAGCTCAGATATCCCATTTTGCAAGGTCCCTCACAGCCCTGATATTCCACATTCTAAGCTCCTTCCTAGCTCAGATAGTTCATGTTCTGAGTCCCCTTCCAACTCAACCATTTTTGATTCTTTCTTTCTCTTCCTTCCTTCCTTCCTTTTTTCTTTTTCACGAATAAAATTTTAAAAGTTATTTTTCAGTCCAAAAATATATATGATGCAGATCTATAAAATCACAAAGGTCACAAATAAACAAGGACCTGTTCATCAGATCTCAGTGTACTAAAATCTCCTGAAGTTTGAAAGAGGTAAGGTGGGTCAAACGTCTTTCTTCTGAAGCTATTTACAGCTCAGATATTATTCTGTTCTAAGGCCCCTCCTAGCTCTGACATCCCCTGTTCTAAAGCCCCTCCCACATCTGATGTTCTATATTCTACATGTAAACATTCTAAGTTCTCCTTATTTGCTTCTGTACCTTCTCTGGGCCTCAGTTTCCTCTTTTGTACAAAGAGGGAAATGGACCATCTGATTAATAATCCATATTCCTGAATCATAATTTTAGTACAGAGATCCTCAGTTTTCCTTGGGTCTACATTATCTGTATAATTTTCCACTTCCTCAGATTTCCTGAAATACTAGGATCAGAACAGTCAGAGTGGGAAAGGGCCTCTGGTCTAACCCTTGCATTTTTTTTTTAACAGAGGCTCAAACTGAGGCCCAAGGTGAGGAAATGACTTGTCCAAGGTCACACAGCTCATTCATAGGGATCTGAACCTTAAACTCCTGACTTCCAAAACAGTGTTCCTTCTGCCATCAAACTGTCACCATTCTTTTGGGGACCTCACTATTCTCTGCTTAAGAACCTTCAATGGTTCCCCATTACCTCTTGAGCCAAGACCCCTGTGCCTGGTTTTCAGTGCCCCATGCTAACTACTCACTTTTGCCTCTCACTCCTCTCTGACATTGAATCCTCAATAGTGAGGAAGGTTCCTCATCTCCTCTCCCTGCTCCGTCCTCGCTTACCCTTCCTCAGACTATCCTGGAACTTCCATGTCCTCTCCTCTGTCTTTTGGTGATCTCAGTCTCCCCTCCACAAATCCTTCTCCTTTCTCTTTTTCCTTTTCCCCCCTCTCCTTTCTTTTTCCCTGACACTCACTGTGTGACCCTGGACAAGTCCCTTCCCCTCTGAGCCTCATTTTCCTTGTGTTATTGACTTCCAGGGGCTTAGGGCTTTCTGTTTCTCTGGCTGCCTCGTGGGTTCATCCATCCCATGCTTCTTTGGTAGCCAGCTTTGTTAGCCTCATGCTGGGAAGCTCCTCTGGGCTTTACTTCCCTCAACTGCAAAATAACAGGGTTGGGCTAGCTGGTCTCCAAGCTCTCACCCAACTCTAAATTCTGATGCTATGACTGTGATTCTGTGAGAACAGAGTTCAAATCTCACAACAGCCTTGTTGTGGTTACTTTAAAGGCAGCATGAAAAGAATGCCGAACCAGGGAATCAGGGAAGACCTAGGTTTGAATCCTGTCAAGATGTTGACTGGCTGAGTACCTCTGTGAACACAAGCTTTCTTATCTGGAAATGGAGATCATGGTCTCCATATTACCTGGGTCATGGGTGGGTGTTGAGAGGGTTGGATCATCCATTGAGAGCAAGCAGGGGCCTTAGAGGTCAGCTAGTCCAGCCTGTTCATTTTACAGATAAGGAAACTGAGGCTCAGGGCAATAATTGACTTGCTCAAAGTCACAGCTTTGTAAACTGTCCCACTATAACGAGGGGAGAGGGGAAGGGGCGTGGGATACTCCATGTGCACAGATAAATATGGTACAAAGAATGGAGATGGAGACAAAATGATCTAGGAAAATATGATGAGGGAGAGAATGCTTTCAGCTGGATGGGTAGTGGGTAGAATCAGGGAAGGCTGCTTGGAGGAGGCAGTCTTGAGCTGACTCTGACTGATGGTTATGTGGACTCATCCAGAGAATTAGGGGAAGAAGGAAATAAAGTTAATTCTCCTACTGGGATTTATTTAAAAGCCACAGTTCCTATGTTGGCTAATTACTCACTGGTCATGCTGAATCAGCAATAAAGCTTCATGAATAGATTTTATCTTTACTAACCAAATCATTCCATGTGTGGTCTTTTGGGGGTGGATGGGTGGGGGATGTAATGGCTGATGATAAAGGTTAGCAATGTGGACCCTTCACTTTCTCCCAGGGCTGCTGTGGAGAAGGAATATCCACATTCAATAATGTTACACTTTAGAGATTTTAAAATTCTAAATTTTGCAAACTATTTTGAGTACAACGAAAAGATCCCTGTCTTTGGAGTCAGAGGACCTGGGTTCACATCTCTCTGAGGCTACCTCTGTGACCTTGGGCAAGTTGACTTAATTCTTTGGCCGAGCATCAGTTTCTTTAGTTACAAAATGAAAGGGAGAGACTACATGGCCTTTCAGGTCCCTTCCAGTTCTAAATCTAGGAATCTGTCGATCTCCCTGGGCCTCAGTTTCTTCAACTGTAAAAGGAGGCCACTGGACTCGATAAACTCTGAGATTCCTTCTTGCTGTGAATCCATTGCTGTATGACCTTCTGAGACCCTCAGTCTCCTCCTTTTTAAAATGAGGGGGTGGTGCCAGATGGCCTCTGAGGTCCCTTCCTCCTCTAGTGCGATGGTCCTATGATTCTATGACCTTTGTGGAATTTAGCAATAAGGAAATAAACATTAATTGCACATGGTCACTGGGCCAGAAGGGATGTTAGCGAATGTGTAGTTCAACTCCCTCATTTTACAAAGGAGGAAACTAAGGTCCCTAAAATGACTCGCCCAAGGCCATACGGGAATAGTGAGCATAATGAGGAAGCAAACCCCAGTATTCTGATTCCAAATCCAGTGCTACTCTGGCCCACATTGGGTCACCCTTGAATCAGTAGAAAAACACTATGCATGTTTTTCATCAGTTGACCCCCAAATCTTTGACTCTTCAATCCAACCCAACGAACATTTAATAAGTTTATGTCATGGGCTAAGCAGGATGGCGACAAGCATTTAATAAACACTTGCTATGTGCCAGGCACTGTGCTAAGCAGTCTACAAATATTATCTCATTTGATCCTCTCAACCGCCCTGGGAGGAAGGAACTATTACGATCCCTAAGGGAATTTTTAAAAAATGGAGCCATGATTTCATTTGTAAGGGTAGTCAGACCTCAAAGATCACATAGTCTAACCCCCTTCATCTGATAGTGGAGGAAACTCTGAAGCCCAAATTGTCTAAATGACTTGCCGAAGTCACCCAGGTAGCAAGAATCAGTCGTTCGATCTGAAACCTAGTCCTCTGATTCCATCATACTGGGGTGCAATTGAGAGTGACCTGAATTCAAGTCTTGTCATAGGATGACCCTTAAAGCTGGAAGAGACTTCAGAGGTCAGTGAACCCAATCCCTTCACTTTACAGATAGAGAAACTGAGGCACAGAAAGGTTTAGGTTTAATGACTTGCTCAGGGTCACACAGCTAAGAAGTATCTGAGTATTTATGATTCCAGATTTGGTGTCCTTTCCACTGTGGTCAAAACTATTCAGGAAATTAGGAATTTTAAAGTTTCTAAAGTATATCATGACCTAATTCATTCTTACAGCAGCCCTGGGAGACAATTCACATGCCAAGCTGCCTCTAGGGACATGAAGACAAAAACCCAAAAAAACCAACATTCTACTGGGGTTGGGATGGGTGGGGGAGGTCCAACCTATGTACAGGTTAGTAGGTAGGTGGTCATTTGAGGAGGGACAGAACACTGACTTCCAGGGGCAAAAGACTTCCTGTCAGAATGAGCTAAGCTTTAAACAGAGCCAGCAATTCCAAGAAGAGTTCAGCTGAAACCATCCATATATTTTCTTAAGGTCTGTAAATTGACATCTGCTTAATCCAGGCTTGTAACTGACAGGATCTCACGGCCTTCCCCCCACAGCTCCATAACTGGCCCCCTGAAGGGTTCCGCTGTAGCAGGCAGGCAAGCATTCATGCCAATTCACCAGCATTTTGGCGGATGACTCATGAAAATTTCTCTTTTGACTATTTGCTCTCCCTTCTCTGGAGCGCTGAGTCATCGGTGTGAGGGCAAGGATTTTCAGCCCCATTTTACAGATGAAGAAACTGCTGCTGATACAGGTTACCCTTGCCCAGGGTAACACAGCTAGTAGGTGTCTGTCAGCATTCAAATCCAAATTTTCCTCACTCCAAGAGCAGTACTCTCTCCCCTGTGCCTTTTAACAGGGTTTGAATATACCTGTATTCAAAATTCACCATAGAAAAAAGCCCAGTCATATTGCTTGCAGTCAGCATAGGACTCTAGGTTCTCTGCAAAGGGATAAACTTTGTCAATTCTCACAAAGTTCTGTCTTGCTCCAAATGACTGAACTGTTCATTTCCTTTGATCCCAATGTCCTGCTGCTAGACACACGTCTCTCAAGAGGTCAAAGACAGGAAGAAAGGCTCCTTATATACCAAAATAGTCATAGCAACATTTGTGTGTGTGTGTGTGTGTGTGTGTGTGTGTGTGTGTATGTGTGTGTGGCAGTGTGCTCTTGGGTAAATCACTTACCCACTTGGGGGCCTTAATTTCTCAATTTGTTAAATGAGAAAGTGGGACTAGACATTTTCTAAGGTTTCTTTCCATTCTAAATCTATGTGTGAAGGAGATGACATCATGGCTCTCTTTATGTCCTGGCTTTTCTGTACCAGTTATGGATGGGATGACAAACCCAAAGGGGTTTGGGGGTCCATGAAATTATAGATCTAGAGCATGAAGGGATCTTAGAGACCATGAGCTGCAACTCCCTCATTTTACAGATGAAGAAATTCAGGCCTGTGGAGGCAAGTGACTTGCCCAGGGTCATATAGTTATTGAGTATCTAAGGTGAGACTTGAACCCAGCTCTTCCTAACTCTAAGTGCAGTGTCATCATGCCACACTGAATGTAAAGAAGACAACACATTAAGTGTGGACTGGAAATAACTGAGGGGAAAAGAAGACCAGCCACAGAACTCTCCAACTTCCAACATTACTGGACCTATGAGTAAAGTTTTTAGCGTACCCATTGACCACCTCTAAATGGGTTCACAATGGCTCTTGGAGAACAGCTCCATTGATCTGTTATGACTCCTTAAATGTTCTTGGGCTCAATGAAGTGGGAATGACTTCTCTTCGAAGATGCTGTTGTCATGGAAGGCACTAGTGGCATGCCCCCTGGAACATCCCCGGTAACAGATGGTGCAGCAGATGAGTCTCCAAGAACTTCAAAGGGAAAACTGGGCTATGTGTTCAAGGAAAGAGAAGAAATCAAAGACAATCACCCTTTGACCATAGAGGCTGCTGCTCAAAGAGTCCCCCAAAAGTGAAGCTAAAGCCACTCAAAAAGAGTTTGACTATGTACTATAGCCTGGTTCTTTTTCTGTGTTTTTCTATCTTTATGCTTTTCAGACTGCTGGCATCCCTGACCTTACCTCCAGCCCGTGTGCATTAATATGGCAGCTTCTGCAGTGCTGGACTGGGAGCCAGGAAGGCTGGCGTCAAAACCTGCTGCTGATACTTGCTAGCCATGGGATCCTGGGCAAGTCACTTAACTGCTATCAGCCTCAGTTCCCTCACCTGTAAAACAAGGGGGTTCAACTTGCTGATCTCTAGATCTATGATCTTAGGGTCTCTAGCTGTCAGACTTACTCTTTGGTTGTGAGGGTGTGAAGATGGCCTTTTGCTGCCATAAACATTTCCATCAGCTGCTAGAGAGCCTCTCTCCACTCTAGCCCACTGTCAGCAGAACCTATTTCAAGCCGCTCCCTGAGAGAGCCTGAACCCCGTTTTCTTAACCCTTATATTTTCCTGGAGATACTGTACTGCTGTAAAGTCACAGCAAACCTCAGTTTCCAAAGGATCCTAACTGCTGGTGACTCAGAGGGTACCTCCACGGAGAGATGTATGGCAGGTGCAAGTGGGCTGAAACACATCATTGAAGGTGGCTTGGGTTTGAGAACTGGAGACAAAGCCATAATCCTGGGGATGGATTGATCAGAAAGGTTGATGGACAGGTTATGGACTAAGAATGAGAGGTAATAGAGAGGCTGCCTGAGGGCTGCCTTGGCACTGCAAAATGCTGGTGTAGGAGATAGAGTTCTGGGGCTAGAGTCAGGAAGACCCAAGTTCAAATCCACCCTCAGATTCTTGCTAGCTGTATATCCTTGGGCAAGTCATTTAACTTCTGTTTGCCTCAATTTCCTCAACTGTAAAATGAGTATAATAATAGCACTTATCTCCTAGAGCCGTTGTGAGGATCAAATGAAATAATATTTGTAGTACAATGTCTGACACATACTAGGCACTATATAAATGTTACTGTTAGAATTATTAGCATCATCATCATTATTATTAGTGAAAGGCTCTGTTAAGTCCTCTGGGGAGGATTCAGGGGAAGGCATGGACAAGATGTGAACAGGATGAGAAAGTGTGGCTGGGTTGGGACCCACACCAGTGGAAGGACTATTCACGTGGACAAGTTCCTGGATTTATTGAAGCATTACAGTATGGTGCATGAGAGCCAAGCTAAATTCATTTCTAAGGCCAAGTGAACAGAATTCCCTCAAACAACAACTGTATTTTTGAATATTGATTTTTTTCCCCTTTGCAAAGTGCTGCGAGCATTTCAAAGGCAGTGATCAATTTTCCCTGTACAACACTCTGCTGACTTATGACGCAGTCCCATTTTTCAAATGAGGTATCTAGGTAACTAAGAGGTTAACTTTCCAAGGCTGCCCTGCTAGCACAACTCAGCTGGCTGAGCTGCATCAAAACCTTGAAAAGAACAGCATGAAGGTCTCTGTCCCTGTGACTTCTCTACCTTTTATCCTATGGTCAGGTTCTAAGGGTCCTGGGGTAGTCAGGTGGCACGGTGGATAGAGGGCCAGGTCTGGAGTCAGGAAGACTCATCTTCCTGAGTTCAAATCTGGCCTCAGACACTTACCAGCTGGGTGACCCTGGGCAAGTCACTTAACCCTGTTTGCCCTAGTTTCCTCATCTGTAAAATGAGCTAGGGAAGGAAATGGCAACCCCCTTCAGTATCTTTGCCAAGAAAATCCCAAAATGGGGTCACAGAGAGCCGATCACAACCAAAATGACTGAACAACAGGTTCTCAGCCTCTGCCTGCTGCTGCCAGTGACTAGCTATGTGTCCATGGACAGATTATTGTCCCTTTCTGAATCACAGTTTCTTTATCTGTAAAAGGAAATCAATTATTCCAGTGGGACTTTTCCCACAGGGTTGTTGTGTGACTCAGATCAGACAATATATGCAAAGTGTTCTGCAAACTTAAAAGCACTATGACAACAGATAGCATCATTTTTAAAATGGTCTCTTTTTTCTATTTTGAATTTGACCAGCATCAACAAACATGAACATTTCCATATGCAAAGAGGGAGAGAAAAGGCAGTTGAAATGAGAAACTATGAACCTCTATTACGTACAGCTTGTTTGTAAAATACATTACAGATTAAATAGACAGCACCAACACTGCTTTGCTTATTGATGTCTCCTTCTGAACTTCCTTCTACTCTCTTCTGTGCTTTTAAAATGTTTTTTAAAAATGTTTCTTGTCTTGGGAAACAGTTGAGGCAGGACTTGAACTCATGTCTTCCTGATTCCAAGTCCCAACACTCCATCCACTGCCTTGCCAACATCTTTTGGTTTCCTAAGTAGACACTGTTTCCCGGCTACTCATGATAAAGAGATGGAGGGAGGACAAAGAATACAGGCTATAAGCTCCCTGTGGGCAGGTATTGTTTCATTTTTGTTTTGGTCCCCAGCCTTTTGCACCAATGGTTTTGAGTCATGGAACATTATAGTCTCCAAGGAATTGAAAATGAATACCACCTAAAAGACAATGGAAAGACTCATGGGGAAAGGGGAGCGAACAGGCTGGCATACATTATAAACTGGGAACCATGAAGGAGAAATAGAGTAGAGTATCTGTCATCCAAGAAAAGTATGAAGCCCAAGAAGATGGGCTGGTCCACCAGGGAGGGTGAAGTATTACCAATGGATGATAGCCTGGCTACTCCTTTGATACCTTTATGATGTGAGAAGAGAGGAAAGTTCCCAGCATTTTTATGGGGGGGACCACCTGTGTTGCAAATGTATGGGTAGGCTGTAGTCACATGGGATAGGCAGGCATGAAAGGGTTGTCGGGAAACAATGTCCACCCAGGAAGGTTTCACTCAGTGACATTGTCCTTCCCAAGGTGTAGTTCTCCCAGCCTTTGGGTGCTGCTGTGGAAACTGGCTGCCTTCCTGTCGCTCATTTTTGACACTTTGTGTCTCATCTTCCTGCCTTTGCACTGACTGTTCACCATGCCTGGAATGCTCTCTCCCTCTCTCTCCCTCTCTCTCTCTCTCTCTCTCTCTCTCTCTCTCTCTCTCACACACACACACACACACACACACAAACATACAAGTATATCGAATATATTGTGGGGAGGGGACCAGACCTGTGATTTCATTGGCATAGGGAAATTCTAATGAGCCAATCCTCTTTACCAATGCAGATCAGCACCTCCTCTTCAGCTTAATTAACTTAGTGAGTTCTCTGCAGCCCTGGATTTTAAGAGACTTGCTCAAGATCATACAGACAGTATGTGTCAGGGGTGAATCCATATCTTCCTGATTCCAACATGGGCTCTCTCTCAAGTATGACGCCTTCAACTATAGATCTTTGTCTATAGTTATATCAACACCTACACCTATTTCACCTATCTCTATAACCATATACATGCTTATAACTCTGTATCTATGTCTCTGCCTATGTTTTTGTCCACGTCTATGTCAAAGGAGGGGAAGGGAATAAGCATTTAAATAGAGCTTTCCATATGACAGGCATTGTGCTAAACACTTTACAAGTATTATCTCATTTGATCCTTATTAACAACCCTCTTATTATCTCCATTTTACAGCTGAGGAAATTGAGACAAACAGAAGTTAAGTGACTCGTCCAGGGTCACACAGCTAGTAAATGTCTGAGGTGGGATTTGAACTCAGGTCTTCTTGACTCTAGGCCCAGTGCTCTATCCACTGTGCCAGATTTAGAAGATTATACATTATAGTTCAACACAACTCATTTTGCAAATAAGGAACTAAGACCCACCAAGACAGCTAAAGTGACTTGCCCAAGGTCTGTGTCACTGGCTAGGTTGAGACCTAGGTCAATACCTATGCCTGTTATATGTCCAGGTCATATACATGCATAGATCTAGGTCTGGACTATTTGTACCTCTTCAACACACGCACATCGACACACATGCACACAGAGTTAACACCAGGCTGTCACATAGAAATATCTAATGCCTACATTTGGCTTCCTATGACTATTCTTGAGGATTTAGACCCATTCTTCCTTTGGATAAATGTTAGCTCAATTTCTCTGCTTGCCCTGAATAATGTCAGAGACCTCGTTTCACCAAGTTGTCTGATGTAAGGATTTTTTCCCACTTCCTTTCTCTTTGAACATGGAGTAGTGTGTGTGTGTGTGTGTGTGTGTGTGTTTAAAATGTTTCATCAGCACCCAATACTTCTGAGATGGCAGTGAGAATAATTCTTCAATGTCCTCTCCTCTCTCTTTGGTTCTAATATCTCACCACATCAAATAGCCTTTGCTTCAGAGAAGAAATAATAATGAATGACTTGAAATAACCCTGCTGGAGAAAATGAAGGTTTGATTTGAATTGCAGAGGGAATGACTCCTTTTCGGATCTTTCTTCATTTCCTAGAGAAGGCTATCAACCTCTGCTGAATCCGTCAATGTTCAAAGCAGCCAAGAATTTAGAATAACGAAAGTGAAATCATTTATCTACCTGTAGATGTGTCAGACACCTCTCATTATCCTACTCTGGCACCTAAAAAATAATCACCTTGAGTCTCGTAATCCCCAGTGTTCCTATTTCTACTGTCCTCTTCATCTTTTCACAGACCTCAGGCAATGAGATCGTTTTTTCTATTATGATTATTGTATGGAAATGAATCAGCCTCCTGGGAGGACCAGAGCAGACCCAAACACTACAAAGATGCCCATTTCAACTGTTCCCTCTAATAGCAGTCCTGTGAATTGGGTCCAATCAATCTACAAACATTTATTGGACATCTATTCTATGTCAGATGATGACCTCCTGGGCATTGACGAGACAGCAACAGAAATGAGCAGATGGCATATTACAAGAGAAAGAGCACTTGCTTAGGTCAAGGGACTTGAATTCAAATCCTCCCTCTGATATTACCTGTGCAAGTGACTTAACCTTCTTGGGCGTCGGTTTCCTCACTTGTAAAACAAGTGGCCTCCATATTCTCTTCCAGCTTTAAATCCATTATTCTCATAAATGAAATAATCTTTGCCCTCGAAGAGCTTACAGTAGACCCTAATACAGTTCTTGGCACATAGCAAGTACTTAATAAGTGCTTACCGGTAGACTGATTTACAAATCTACCCATACAAAAAAATTATGATGTGCTCCTTTTGTGGAAGAATGCACTAATAGCTGGGGGAGGGAAATCAGGAAAGGCTTTGTAGAGAAAGTGGTACTTGAGCTGAGCTTTGAAGAAAACTAGGAATTCTAAGAGGATAAGTAGTAAGGAAGGAATGCATTTCAGGCATGAGATACAGTCTTGGTGAATGCTTGGAGACAGGAGATGTGGTGTTGTGTGAGAGGAAAAGGGAGAAGTCCAGCTTGGCCCAGTCAGATCCAATCCAACCTGATCCAATCCAATCCAAAGAGTATTACTTAAGTGTCTACCAAATGGGGCATCTAGGTGGTGCAGTGGATAGAGCACCAGGCCTGAAGTCAGGAAGACTTATCTTCCTGAGTTCAAATTCAGCCTCAAACACTTACTAGTTGGGTGACCCTGGGCAAGTCACTTAACCCTGTTTGCCTCGGTTTATGGCAAACCACTACAATACAGTATCTTTGCCAGAAAAACCCCAAATGATATCCAAATAGTGTTTAGTCATTTCAGTCATGTCCTACTATTTGCAAGGAACTGTGGTAGGCAGCAGGGACACAAAGACAAAGGCAAAGATGAGCAAAGACAAGGGGCAGCTAGGTGGCACAGTAGATAGAGCTCAGGCTTTAGAGTCAGGAGGACCTGAGTTCAAATCTGACCTCAGACACTTGACGCTTATTAGCTGTGTGACCCTGGACAAGTCACTTAACTCTGGTTGCCTCACCAAAAAGCAAAAATACAAAACAAAAAAGAAAAACAAACCAAAAACCAAAAACCAACAAACCAAACAAAAAAAAAAAAACCCAAGCAAACAAAGAAATCAAAAAACCCTAGTGCCTGTTCTCAAGGAATTGACATTCTATCTGGTGAGATAAAATATGTGAACAGATAAGGATATACTTAATAGTTTGGGGAGGGAGGAAGCACTAACTAGCATAGGGAGAAATTTTTATAAAGAATATAAACTCCTTGAGGGCAGGCATTACTTTTTTTTTTCTTTGTTCTCTCCCTAGCCCAATACTCTGTCTGGCACATGATAAGTGCTTAAAAGTGTTTGTTTAATTGAACTGAATTGAACATCCAGGGAATTCTCAAACAGAATCAAAACACAGATATGAGGGCATGATAAGGACAGCCTTATCTGTCGTGACCCTCCATAATTGTACATGACCCAAAAGAATAGTGTGGATGACCCAATTTAATAGCCACTAAACCCAAATGAGCTCACAATGAATCCCTAATTATTCAAGTAATGCAAAATACTATATGTTGACCATATGGCACAATTTAATTATATTAAACTTATATAGACCTAATAATTTTCTCAGTAGAATTTCATAGCAAATAAGGAAAGAATTATATATCATTTAGCTTAGGGAACAGATATAATCAACAAACTGGTCAAGAAGTATTCAGTCCATGAATCAAAGAACACTGAAAGAAAATGCCATTCCAAGCGTTAAACCATTTTTTTGGTGGGATTATATGAAATTGAACAAGATGTGTTCATCATTGTTGAAACTGACTAACTTTTATGTGGATTTTGAGGCTTTTAGCGGCCAGGCTGCTAGGCTATCGGTCTCAACAATCTGAAAGTAGGCCAACTCAGGTTTGGTTTGTCAATATATGGTAACCCATATAATGGACTGACCTAAGCATGTACTCATGGAAAATGTCATTAGGCCACAGAGCTATCGAACCGTCACCTCTCCAAATGCTAGCTTGGCTTGACTTTCAGATTACCTCAAGATGGAGCATAAGCTCATTCTGCTTAATCATTCAGCCCACAAGGGTTTATTAAGCACCTACTATGTGCTATTCCCTATGAGGGGTGCTGGAGATTTAAAACCAAAAATTAAATAGTCCTATATTCTATTGAGGGAGACATCAAGCAATCAGCATTTATTAAGCACCTAGGCACTGGAAATACAAGGACAAAAGAAAAGAGCTTACATTCTATGGGAGGGGGATAGGTAGAGACAATGTATACATATATAAGTACATGCAGAATAAATACAATGAATCAATAGATTGGCAAGTGCTTATTAAGTGCTTACTACGTACCAGTTACAGTGTTAGCTGTTGGGGATAAAATACAAGTGTACATTGCACAGATCAGCATGTGCAACATATGTGAATATATGAATCTATTAACTACTAGTGTTAGTGTTAGAAAGAAGTAGGAAAATTGACTTGAGAGCTAATAGCTATTGATGTTAGCCTATTAAAATACGACACGAGAATCCAAGAATCCAATGACTATCCCAAGAGAACCATCAGGATGCAATCATCCAAATTTTAATCCACATGTTGACTTGCCTTCATCCCCCTTGACCCTTCCCCTCTGTTCTTAGGAACTGGCTTCACCTTCCCTTCGCCTCACGTCCTTCCTTACACATTCACATTTGACCCAATTTCCCCTCCTATCCCAAGGCTCGACCCAATTCCCTTGCCTTCTCCCCCACAGTTCTGACCCAATTCTCTCATCCTTTCCACAAAGGCTTGACCCAATTTGCCTTCATCCTTCCCCCTGAACTCACAATAAAATTCCCCCTGCTCTTGCCCACACATACGGGGCTGACCTAAATTCCTTCTCTCTCCCCCAATCATTCACACCAATTTCCCCTCCTTTTTTCATCACCACAGACTGAGGAGTCAGTGAGCCTCCATTCTCCTATCACTGAGATGATGCAATCCTTCTCTCTATAAACACAGTGTGTGTGTGTGTGTGTGTGTGTGTGTGTGTGTGTATGAGTGTGAATAACCAAATCAACCTCGACACAGCTTCTCTTTCCTCCCAAGTACATTGAGTTGACCTGACCTGCTTCTCCTGCTTCACGAGCTAAGCCCAATTCATTGGTCCTTCTTCCCCTACCCCTACCTTCCCCAAGGATACAGGAAGCTGTCATGGCTGTAGCACCCACCTCCACCACCTGGGACAACATTCTCAATTAGTGTTATTGGTGCCATCAAGATTGGGCAATTGGCTGTGGCACCTGGCATGGCCCAAGGAAACTGTCCAGCTGGCCATGACTTAATCAGAGTCATTTACTAAATTATTTCTAAGGAAATAACTTTGCTGGTAGCAGATTCTTTTATTCAAGTGAGACACGGCACTGGGATGTGGCAGAAGGAGCTCTGGCCTGGGAGATAGGAAGACCTGGGTTCAAATCCTGGTTCAGACCATAGTAGCTCTGTGACTTTGGGCAAGTCCCTTAAGTTCTCTGAGGTTTAATTTCTTGATCTCTAAAATAGGGATGATAATAGACCAGACTCACAGGATTACTTTGAGACTCCAATAGGCTAATGTATATAAAGCTCTGTGCAAATCTTCAGAACTGGGAGTTGTTGTGATGATGATGATGATGATGATGATGTTGATGATGATGAGGATGTCACTGAAGTTTTCTATCAGAGAACAAAGGAAATGGGAAGAGAAGTAGAAGCAAGGGACCCTACTTCCGGGCAGACATTCCAAAGAGGTCAAAAACAGAAAAAAAGTCTCTTGTCTTTCAAAATATCAGCACTTTTTGTAGGAGAAAAGAACTGGAAACAAAGGGGACATCCACTGATAAAGGGGATAGCTAAACAAATTGGGTGCATGAATGGAATGGGCTATCACTGAGGTATAAGAAAAAATGAGAATGATGGATACAGAGAAGCATGGGAAGACTTCTACGAATGGATGCAAAATGAAGTAAGCAGCATCAGAAAGAGTGACAGGAGAATGGAGGCCCCTTGGCTCCTCTGCTCTGTGGTGATGGAAAAAAGAGGGGGAATTGATACAAACGACTGGGAGAGAGAGAAGGAATTTAGATCAGCCCCATATGTCTGTGCAAGAGCAGGGGGATTTAATGGTGATGTCTGCAATGGTATAGCTGGAAATGAAAACTGTGGAGGCCTGAGTACTGTGTAATTGTCAGGATCAAGCTGGAAAACTCACTTCCCTACCTTCTTCACAGAGTGGGGGAGCTATGGGTATGGAACACTACATATACTACTAGATTGAGCTGATGGAGTGGCTGCTTTTGCTGAGCTGCTCCCTCTTCTCTTCTAGTTTGGTAGCAAGGCATATTTCTCTGGTTTGGAGAACGGGACGTATATATTTAGAAATGAAGGTGAAATTAAAAAAAAAGGTATCAGTAACAATAATAAAAGAGTCATGGGAACATAGTATGGCCCTTCCTGGGTCAATGCGACTTCTTAGAAGGTCAAAGCAGACTGCTCTGTGGACTGTTTGTTCTCAATCTCTCCTTATTTAGAGGATGAATTAGTTTCAATTACCACAAATGGTTTTATTTGTCCATGAGGAAGCAGGCTGCAGCCATCAACTCATTTCATCTATGCCACTAAATGATCACCAAATGGATGATAGAAGCCCAGAGCCTCACAGCTGGAAGGGACCTCAGCAGGCATCTAGGCCAATGCTAGATGAACAAGAGTCCCCTCTGACGTCCCTAGCAAGCGGTCATGCAGCCTTTCTTTGAAAATCTCCAGTGCTGGGGGCTCACACCTTCTGAGACTAACCCATACCACTCGGGGACCACTCTCCTGGTTAGGAAATTATCTGAATGCACAGAGGAGCTATAATTTTGCCAGTAGAGAGGCCATTCACTCATGGAGATGGCCATTCATTCATCACTGAAAAGATAAATCCGAGGAAAGTGCTTGGGTCACCACAAAGTGATAGTACAGAGTTCCCTCCCTTGGTTTCTAAGTAATTTTTTTTCTCATCAAACACACCTTTATGCCCAATCTTCCTTAAATAATACCAGTTATAGCATTTGTCTTTGATTTCCTCTTTCCTTTTTTTCTCCCTCTCACCTATTCATTTACAGACTTTCCCTTTGTAAACAAAGAAGATAAAGAATAGAAAATTCACTTCATAGCTCCCCCAAAGCAAAGAATAGTGTTGTTGCAATCAGTGCCTGTGTGGTGGCTGTGATTGCTACTGACCTGTATGATCCTAGATGGATCATTTCTCTTCTCTGAAACTTAGTTTTCTCATTTGTAAAATTGGGAGAGTAATATCTATGTCGGAGATATATCACAGTGAGTGAATGAGGTGTGTGGAAAGTACCAGGTGAGTATAAGCTATTTTTGACTCTTCATTTTACCTATTTCTAAGAAAAAAGCTAGTGGCAAGAGATGCATATGATTAACGGCTTTTTTTGTCCTCATTCTTTTTTTTGGGTGTTTTCCTCTCTCTCTGGTCCCTTCATTTCTGCCTCTTGCCCATTTGCAGCTTGACACAATAGGAAACAGAAGATCTGGGTTCTAATCTCAGCTCTGCTAATTACTATCTGTGTGAACTTGGACCAGTCTCTTAGCCTCTCTGGGGTTCAGTTTCCTCATCTGTAAAATGAAGGGATTGGACTCAGTAATCTCTGAAGTCCCTTCCTCCTCCAAATCCATAAACTTACGATTTTTCCAATTCACATCCAGCTGTTTTATTTTTATTAGTAAGGTCTATCAGTAACTTCAACATCTCTGTGTTTCAGAAAGTCCTGTCTGAAAGACACTTTTTTTTGGGGGGGGGCCTAGGCAATGGAGTTAAGTGACTTGCTCAGTGTCACACAGCTAGTAAGTGTTATGTGTCTGAGGCCGGATTTGAACTCAGGCCCTCCTGAATCTAGGGCCGGTGCTCTATCCACTGTGCCACCTACCTGCTCCTGAAAGACACTTTTGAAAGACTCATCCCATACGTATTACAATGTATAGCTGCAGAGCAATGGAGAAATATTAAAACTTTTGTTGTCGTTTTTCAGTCATGTCTGACTCTTCATGACCCCATTTGGGATTTTCTTTGCAAAGATACTGGAGTGATTTGCCCTTTCCTTCTCCAGCTCATTTTACAGATGAGGAAACTGAGGCAAACAGGGTTATGTGACTTGCCCAGGGTCACTCAGCAAGTAAATGTCTGAGGCTGGATTTGAACTCAGATCGTCCTGACTCCAGGGTCAGTGCTCTAACCCAGTGGTCAAAACTACCTATTTTTATCTGACGCCACTGTTAGAAAGAGCAGCTAAATTATTTTAGCTTTATGTAGGTACTTAATAAATACCTGCTGATTGGTTGATTGATTGATTTGCCATAGGGAAGGGAGAGGATTGACTGGAGCCACGGGTGAAAATTGCTGAAAGTAGATTTTGACTGGACGTCAACCCACCAATCAATCCACCAAACAAGCATGTATTGACTGTTTACTATGTGCTAGACACTATACATAGCTTTAGAGTCACAAAGGCAAAAAATGCAACAATCCCTGCTTCTAGGGAGCTCCCATTCTATCAAGGAAGCTTCCTGAAAAATCGCAGTTGCCTAGTGATGGCCTTGGTTAGCTTGGGAGTGCCCAGCCATGGGCGACTTTCAAGTAGAGGTTGGCTAGCCACCAGTCAGGGATGCTGTAGAACATGGGTCAAACATTTGGTCCATGGGTAGCATGTGGTCCATGACACTCTCTAGGATAATCTGAATCAGATTAAAATGTAATAGAGAAATATTTAACAAAATGAATGAAAATAAAATAAAACATAGATAATATTACATTTTAAAGTTAAGTCAATGTATGGCCCACAAGGATACTTATGTATGGAGTAGGAGTCCCCATTTCTATTTGAGGGCAGTTAGGTGGTGCAGTGGATAGAGCACTGGTCTTAGAGTTATCTTGCTGAGTTCAAATCCAGCCTCGGACACTTACCAACTGTGTGGCCTTGGGCAACTCACTTAACCCTGTTTGCCTCAGTTTCCTCATCTGTGAAATGAGCTAGAGGAGGAAATGACAATCTACTCCAGTATCTTTGCCAAGAAAACCCCAAATGAGGTCACAAAGAGTCAGACACCATTGAAAATGACTGAAAAGAATTTCTATTTGAGACTGATACCATTGCTGTAGAAGATTGATCCCTGTGTGGTCTGGCAGTAGGTCTTGATGACCTCTGAGCTTCATTCCAAATTCTAAGGATCTATAATTGACCATTCCCTCCCCCCCTTCTCTGTCACAGAAATTCATATCATCCAGTGAATTGTTACAATTAATTAGTGGTTTTCTCCAACTCTCATCCAGTGAGGTCATCCTTGGAGCAATCACCCTATGCCTTCATGGCATTGTGATGGGTGCGCATCTCTCTCTCCCCCACACCTGTCTCTTGACTATTCTCAGGCACCAGGAAAGGCTATGGGTTAGGGAAAAGCAGTGGAGTCGCCAAGGACAGACAAAGCAGAGGACAAGACCGCTTGTTGCCTTGACTTCCCTCTAGTCTTTTCAGGGTCTCTGGGAGAAGAGCCTGTAGGTCTGGGTGTTGCTTGGCATGGCCTCTAAGATCCCTTCCAGCTCTAAATCTAAGGTTCCATGATCTGGATCTTTCTGGAAGGTGGACAGTTTGGCTGGGACCTGGGGGTGGAAGACATATGCCCTCTGTCTTCCTCCCAACCCTTCATCTTCTCCAAAATTCTCCTTTCTTTATTACTTTCCCTTCCTGCTCTTTCTGTCTTTGATATAAAAGATCAACATTCTATGAGTTCAAAAAATACTGGTGATAAGAACTTTGATTGCTATAACATGTTAAATCTACAAAGGGTTTTCCTCACCATAGCTCTGTGAGGTGGGTAGCACAAGTGCATTATCTCCATTCTCCAGAGGAGGAAAGTAAGACTTAGATGAACGGGCTTACCCAAAGTTACACTGGTAATAAATCTTGGACCAGAGACTTCAATTAAGCAAACATTTATTAAATATCTACTATATTATACACAAGGCCAGCTAGATGGCACAGTGGATAGAGCACCAGGCCTGGAGTCAGGAAGGGCTGAGTTCAAATCTAGCCTCCAACACTTACTAGCTGTGTGACCCTGGGAAAGTCACTTAACCATGTTTGCCTCAGCTTCCTAGACTATAAAATGAGCTGGAGAAGGAGATGGCAAACCACTCCAGTATCTTTGCCAAGAAAACCCCAAAATGGGATCATGAAGAGTTGAACATGACAGGAAAATGACTAAATAACAAGAAATAGTGTGTGCAAACACTGTCCTAGGCACTAGGAACAAAGAGATGGGATGGGATTTCTCTAGGTTTGAGTAGCTAATAAAGACCTAGGTCTTCAATTCAATTCAAAGCATTTATTAAATGTCTACTATATGTCAAACCGCTAGGCAAAGATAAAACCCAAACTGTAGCTTCTCTCAGGGAGGTGATGTTCTATGAGGTGGTGACAACATGAACAGAGATAACCAGATATGCCAAAGAACTTCAGGGGGCCAGGAACCTGAAGCCCTGTCCTACTGATGCCAAGCTCAACACTCCTGCCATTACTCCACAGCTGTTGGAGGGCTGTGTGCTGGTATGGAGCCTTAAGCCTTGCTGGGAGGAAGAACATTAGATGAATTCAATAAAATAACAAATGTTTGATTGATTGCCCCAATGCTAATGATAACAACATGATTATTTTGGACAAATAATTGCCAAATATATAAAATCAAATCGGAGGACCATAATAATGTTCCTGTAATTGCATTATAAGTCAGTGGGCAGTTCCAGGGGCTAATTGGGTTGGGAGAGTGCATTAGCTTATTATTGATACTCTATAACCCAGTTATTTAAAACACAACAATGACAATACTGCTAACGATGATAAATTTCCCAGCCCTGGAGGCCATTTCACTTGTGTTGGAGTTGGGGCAGAGTTCTGGGTTGCCCTATCTGTTTGGCTGTTTTGGGGTCATGGAATCATTCTTCTGTTTTTTTTCCCCCTTCTCGGACCCACTGGTGGCCTCCTGTATTCCATTCACCTTCTCATGGGAATTTTGGGGCTGCTTTAGGCTCATTGGCTCCAGAAAGCTCAGGGTCTCTTCCAAGGGACACCCTATTACAGTCTTCATCCTCTCCTCCCTACTGATCATCCTTCCCCTGCCTGCTCTGAGAATGAGTAACAGGCCCATGTAAGTAGTAAAGTCTATAATTTTCACTTGCAGAGCCACTGATTAATACCTAGAATTAACATACCTCCTTAAGAAGGCCTGGAGTCTCGCTACTATTTCAGCAACAGACTGGTGGTCTCCTCAGTTTCTCCAGCTAACAAATTTCTCCTCTTCTCTATCTTCTTTTGACTTTACCTCTGGATCTTAAGCACAAGCAGTCCTCCAAGTAAGTACCCTCCTCCCTTCAGAGATGGCCTGAGTGAAGAACCAGCAAGCAGCTTGTCTAAGTGGTAGAGGGAAGACCAAACAGAGAGATGAAAAGCTCTCATGCCCTTCTCTGGCCACCTCTATATCTCAGGCCCGAGATAATCTCTCTTCGGCCTGTGTATTACATTATCCCAGATCCTTCCAGTCTCGATCATTATTGTGTTTATTTTCTTCCATCACTTGTTCTCTGGATGAAAGCATGGTCTTTACTCAGAAATCAGAGAGTTCCTTTTGGGAAGTGTCTCTTTATCTTGAGGAGGGCCTATCCCTTCATATTTGAAAGGCTCAAGGGGTGTGTGTGTGGGGGTGAGGGGGTGGGGGTGGGGGCCAGGAACTTCTAGGAGACTGAGAGGAAAGAAGCAATTCCCTTAACCTATAATCATCATTGATGGTCACTGAGGAAAGGACTCAGAGGATCATCTAATTTTCTCATTTCACAAGAGGGGAAACTGAGGCTCTGAAGTGAATTGGCCAATGTTACTCACATAATAAGTAGCAGAGCCAGAGTTTCGACCAGGTCCTCTAGGGTTCTATTAGGAGGTGGGATATCTCTCCAAAACCCTACAGGAAGAGAAAGGGGAAATTTCTCCAGCTCAAGCTGATGAGATTTATAAGGTAAGAAATAGGTTGTGTGATAGATAAGAGTGTAAAGAGAACTATCTCTGAAATTGGAAAGCCTGGGTTCAGATCTTTCTTTGAGGGTTATTACCTATGTGACCTTGGATAAATCCCTAAGTATCTCTGGGCCTTAGTTTCCCCACTTATAAAATAAGGGTTTTGGGCTGAATGGTCTCAGAGGTCCTTTCAGCTCAGATCCATGATCTTATAAAGAATAAATCTATTTCTGGAAAATCTTTTGTTCCTTTCTAAATAGGGGACAGAACCCTCTAAGTTTCCTCTTTGGGATTCTCTATCTCAGAATATTTCCTCTAGGTCTCTTTCTGTTCCTTTTCTGCAGAATGACATTTTCTCTCTTGTTCCCACAATACACGCTTCCCACCCCTCAACCTTGATACCCTGAAAAAAGGCAAGATGTGATGGGAAGGACAAGTTCTAATCTCCTGTCTCTGACCAATATTGGATGGTGGTTTAAACTCATTAATATCCTAAAGAATCTCTAGTAGGAAGTGGCTGATTCCAGGGAAAATCCATTGGTCTGTAGGACCATTGTGGTTAAACAGTCCTCTTCACTTCTCTTTGGCCCGGCCTCGCAATTCCTCTCCCAGCCTCTTTCCTGGCCACAGGGCTTCTTGTTTCCCCAGCACCGTCTTCTCCCTCGGTGCTCTATTTTCTTAGCGATTCATCTTTCAGTATTTGGGGAGACGTGGGTGTGGGGGAGTGCTCTCTCTCCCTGCCTAGGGAAGGGACAGGCACCTCCCTGCATTCTGCCACTCTATTTCTTCTCTCAGCCCAACTGTCATGGTGCCTTGGGGCTTCAGTCATCCATCTGCTTTGTTAAGGGGACGCCCTGTACACCTGTTTCTCCGGATCCCTTGAACATTTTCTTCCTCTTCCTTCTTTTCTACCTGATTCTTATTGCAAGAAAGCTTCCGCTCTCTGTCACCTTGCTGCCCACCTCTGACTCCCATGCTCCCAAAGACTGAGAAACTGTTTTCTCATCGCTTGTCCCCGCCTCCTGTCCTGGCTTGCATCTGTCCTTCCTTCCCCTTGTCAGTTTCACCCGTTCTACTTCTGGTCACTTTCCTATATGATCATGGAACCCTTGAGTGAGTTGGTCATAGAATGGCCAATCTTGAGCTGAAAGGGGCAGCAGATGTCATCTAATCCAGTCACCTCATTTACAGAAGCAAGGTGTGTAGTGCAGTGGGCTAGGCTGCTAGATTTGGAGCCAGGAACATTTGGGTTCAAATCCTACCTCAGACACTTAGTAGTTTTGTAATCTTGGGTAAATTATTTCTCTGCTCTGGGCTTCAGTTTCCCCCCTTAAAAATGAAGGGGTTGGAGTCAGCCCCTAAGGAACCTGCTGGACCAGAAACTCTTAACTCTTTTTGTGCCTTGGACCCCTTTGGCAGTCAGCCTGGTGAAGCCCGTGGTGCCCTCCTCAGAAAACTATTTTTAAATGCATAAAATAAAACACACAGGATTATAAAAGAAACTAGTTATATTGAAATAGTTCTTAATATGATATATAAATCACATATGATACATGAATATATATTAAACATGCCTATATTTGATACATCATATATACATATATATCTCTATATAAATCTATATCTGTGTGTGTATGTATGTAACCACACAGCTCAGGTTAAGAACCTCATTTCTAGGTTGAGGAGACTTTCTAAGAGGCCTCTAGACAGCTCAGTGGAAAGAGTTCTGGAACTAGAGTCAGGAAAACCTGAGTTTAAATCCCACTTCAGACACTTACTAGTTGTGTGACCCTGGGCAAGTCACTTAATCTGCTGTCTGCCTCAGTTTCCTCAACTATAAAATGGGGAAAATAAGAGTATGTATCTTCCAGGACTGTTGGGAGGATCAGATGAGATAATATTTGCAGTGCCTGGCACATAGTAGGTGCTATAGAAACTCTCATTTCCTCCCTTCCTTCCTCTCTGTGTGATACTGGGCAAGTTCACTTGCAGGGTCCCCTTATATGGGACCTCTGAAATGTCTTCTAGTGTCTATAGATCTATGACATCTGAAGTCCTTTCTAGCTCTGAATCTATAATCCTAGGAGGAAACCAAGGTTCTGACTTGCCTAAGGTTATATAAGCTCCGGTAAGTGCCAAAACTAGGATCTGAACCCATGACCCTGAACCCAACATTCCTTCCCTTGTACTATATGGGTCACCTGGCTATCCAGCATTACCAAACCACAGAGTTGGAAGGGGCCTTGAAAGGCATCAGACCCAACCTAAACTTGACCCCCAATCTCTTCTACAACATCCCAGAAAGTGCTTAATCATGTCATCCCTCCCCCCCCAACACACCCCAGGGATTCTTAGAAATGGGCTGATAGTTTTAATGCAGTTTTTTAAAGGATATGCTCTTTTATCAACTCTCCAATTCTACAGGGAGAGTTCTAGACTTCCGTACAGAGGTCAGAAGAGCCCGAGTCCTTTCTGATCTTTTATGTCAGCCACTCTAGTGATTTTTTTTTTGTCACCTGGGCTGACAGATAAACGGATTTCTCTTTGCACCTTGCAGACGGGGGACTGAAGCAAAAGCAGCTGAAACAGATGCTGTCTTTGAACTCCTCTGTCAAAGACTGAGCTGCTCAGCAGAGCTCCACCACCTCCCTTCACCCCCTGCTCAGATTCCCCAGCCCACCATAGCCCTGAATCCAGAAGTCCCTGTGGACACACCACTGCTCTTGGCATTCCACATCATGTCAAGAAACTCCACTGACAAGATGGTCTCAACCTATTCCCCTCTGTCCTCTGAAGTCATGGCTCTTGGCCTTAGATCTTCAATTAGGTCCAGGATCCTCATTTGCTGCTTCAACCCCCCCCCCCCGCCCACTTTGTCCACTCTGACTTCTCTACCCAGCCCTCCATAAACCTCAGGCCAATTGACTCAACCTCCAAGAACCTCGGACCAATTGACTCAGTGCCCTCCCTTATTGACTATCCTCCTTGAGCACCAGAGCCAGCTCCTAGGTCAGTTTGCTTATCTAGGCAATGTGGTGGAGTAGAGTATCGGCTGTGAGTCCGAACTATCCAAGTACAAATCTGCTCAGTCAGTCGGTCAGTCAGTCAATCAGCAAGCATCGTTCTTAACTACGGGCCAGCCACAGGGTGGACAAAGAAAGGCACAAAACAGTTCTTGCCTTCAAGGAGATTACATGTAAATCACTATATAAATACACAACATTTACCGAGTAGATAAAGGCGACCTGAAAGGGACAGGCATTAGTACCTGATAGGTTGGAGGAAGGGGGAGAAACACAAGGGAATGACTTCTTCAGGAGGTGAGATTTGAGAAGGAGAAACACAAGGAAATGACTTCTGCAGAAAGTGAGATTTAAGGAAACCCAGGAAACTAAGGGACAGAGGCTAAGGGACAGCTCATTCTAGGCACCGAGGAGAGCCAGTGCAAAGATAGGAGACAGCAGATTAGGAGTGAGCAAAGTCACAAACTCTCTCAATCTAACCTTGCTCATTTGTAATATTAGAGGTAACAGCGGTTGGACTGTAGGGTCCCCATTAGCTTTAAATCAATGATAATCTGTCACTAAGATCACAGTCTCTACCTCCCCACCCCACTTTGGTTTTTAATTAAAATTTTTTTTTAAAGAACTATGAGAACTTTCCCTCATTGGGCCTCATTTTCTTTACCTGTATACTGGACTGTGTGATATAGGGGGGAAGAGCTCTGGAGGACCTGGGTTCAAATTCTGCCTCTTCCCTTTACTATCTCTTTGATCTTGGGCAAGTCACTCACCTTCTAAGGGTCTCAGTTTCCTCATCTGCCAAATGAGAGAGATGGACTGGCTAATATCCAAGGTTCCTTTCCACTGTAAATATATACTTTATGATCTCAGTCAGAGGACCCAGGTTTGCATCCTGGCTGTAGCTATGTGACCATAGACAAATGATTTTACCTCTCTGGGCTCCAGCTTCCCCACCTCCAAATATACCATAAGATCTTTGAATGAGTGCCCTTCCACTCTAAATCCCATGATAGTGGCCCATTCTGCCCCCTCCTACCCAAGAAAATCTTCACTCTATCCAAACTTTCAGCTCCTAGGGGAAGACTAGTGACCAGTGAGTCTCCCGGGAGTCTGGGATTCTAGACCTGACTCATTCACTAACTAGTTGTGTGACCCTTGACAAATCACATCCCATATCTGGATCTCAGTTTTCTCATTTGTAAAATGGAGTCAGATCTTTAAGCTTTGACCCACACAGCTCTCATAGTCCATATTCTAAGCTCCTTCCCAGCTCTGACACTCCCTATTCTAAGCTCCCTCCAAGTTTTGACATTCCAGTTCTAAGCTCCTTCCCAGCTCTGACACTCCCTATTCTAAGCTCCCTCCCAGTTTTGACATTCCAGTTCTAAGCTCCCTCCGAGCTCTGACACTCCATGTGCTAAACTCCTCTCAGTTCTGACATTCCATGACTCTGACTTACCCTTCACTGACTGACATTATGAATTAACTCTATTCTTAGTATGTGAAAGCATGTCCTTGTCAGTTATTTATTGAATAAAATACACATATTATTTGTGGATCGAATTTATGCGCAGGACTCCCTTCTTGTGTGCTCAGTTGGCGATGTGCTGCATTTGCTAGTGTTTCCTTAAATTGTAAGTTCTTTGTGAACAAATATTAAGTCTGCTCATTTGCTGCTAATTGAGAGTGCCTAGCACAATGTCAGACAAGCTTTCGGCCATAATCTTTTTTTAAAATAATGTCGATGAGAGGGGTGGGTATAATTAGTGAACCAACAGACATTAAGTACCTACTATGTGCCAGGCACCATGCTAGGTACTGGGGATACAAAAATGAGGCAGCACCTCTCTTCAAGGAGATTAAATTCTTTAGTGAACAAATTCCTTCAAAGCCTCCATAACTGGGCTCCAATATTCCCCTTCCTGTACCCCACCCTTAAGCCAAACCAATCTCGTTGTTGTTCTGAGTTGCTCCAACCCTTCCCACTTCCATACCTTTGCTAGAAGCTGTTTCTCAAGCCCTCCTTCCCTCACCTCAACTTCACTAGTTGGAATCTGACATAATCATTCTTTAAGGCTCAGGTCAAAGGCTACTTCCTCCCAGAAATCTGTAATCTGCGTCCATCTGATCAAATAACTCCCATGGTTGTTGTGAGGCTCTACTACAGTGACTAGCACATAGTAGGTACTTTAAAATGCTTGTCCCCCTCCTCCCCAATCCTCATAGTTCTTGGCAGCTCTCAGGCATAATCACTACTTTGTAGGATCTCTTCTTGTGTCCACATCTATTTTTCTGACATCTCCCACCTTATTGCCCTTGTAATGGTCATCCCATAGGCCTGGAATGCTCTCCACCAACTGCTTCACCCCCTTCATGATTCATTTCGATTCATTTTGTATAGATGCGTATACGTATTTGCTCCTGATAGAATGTCACTTCTTTTCGAGTAGGGATTGTTTCATTAGTTGTCTGTATTCTTAGTGCCCAGCATAATAAGTGGTACACAGTAGGTGATGAATAAATGTTGATTGACTGTTAGCAAGTGGTGATGAATAAATGCTCATTGGCTTACTGCTAGTATGTTGGCTTCTTGAGGGAAGGACTATGCCCTGACCCCTGGATGCTGAAGCTACTCTTCCTCAGCACCTGGACTGGGGGCCTTGCACATAGTAGGCTCATAGCTGATGGTGGTAGGATTGGACTGGATGAAGATGATGAGGATGATCTGATTGTGCTGAGGGCTACTTCGTGGTCAGAAATGCAAAGCTTAGCTCTAGATACCATGTGCTGAATTCTTCCATGAAAGGTATCCTTGCAGAAGAAAAGAGGCATCTTTTTTTCAATGTAATGAAAAATTGTTTTGTCACACTTCCATTTTTTTTTGTCTGAGAGGTAGCATGCCAGAAAGAGCTGTGTTTGGGAGGCCTGGGTTCAAATCCTGCCTCTGACACTTAGAGGCTCACGTCTCTAGAGCAGGGGCCCTTAACCTTTTGTGTGTGTCCTGGACCCCTTGGGACAGTCAGACTGGCAAGACCTAAAGATCGTTGCTCAGAATCATGGTTTTAAATGCACAAAATAAAATAAAGAGGATTTCAAAGGAAATCAAATATATTGAAATATAGTGATCAAAATTCTTTAAAAAAGGGTCCCGGACCCCAGTTTAAGAACCTTAATCTAGAGCAAGAGGGAGCCAAGAAGGCCATCTAGACCACTCCCTTCATTTTACAGATGAAGGACCTCAGACCCCAGGAAGGGGAAGGTCTGTCAAAGGTCACACAGGTGGTTAAGAGGCAGAGGCAGGATTTGAACCCAGTCTCTTTGACTCTAGCATCACTGCCCTTTCCACCTCCCATCGATGCCTGCTGCTCTGGGAGCCTGTGTTCAAATCCATTCCCAAAGTATTTATTAAGAACCTACTATGTGTCAGGCACCAGGCTAGGAGCTGGGGAAAAGAACACAAAAATGGTATTGGTCCTCTCCTGGAGAAATAGCATGTGTACTAGTAAGTCAATATCTAGTAATACATATGCATATTATATAGATATTGTCTCTCTCTTAGACTCTTTCTTTTCCCTCCTCATCTCTCATATCTTTTCTTGACCTAACAATTATCTACATCCCTTCCCCTATCTATCTGTCTGTCTGTCTGTCTGTCTGCCTATCTATCTATCTATCTATCTATCTATCTATCTATCTATCTATCTATCTA
>NW_020943070.1:5264079-5290723 GCF_900497805.2 Vombatus ursinus | reverse complement strand
CTATCTATCTATCTATCTATCTATCTATCTATCTATCTATCTATCTACGTGTCTATCTCAGTCAGTCAGTTTGTCTGTCCACTGTACAGATTATTTTATCAGTATAAGGAGCTCTGGATGAGACATTTTCTCTACCAATCTCATTTTGATATTTTTTCTGTCATTTAGAGTCAGAGAGCTAAAATGACTTGCCCATGGTCACACACCAATGTGACTCAGTGGAGAGACCTGGCCTCTAGGAAGTCTAAAGTAGACTACCTCTAGGTAGTCAGGAAGCTGTGAGGTCAACTTGCCTCTGACAAATACAGAATATGTACATGGTAATTTGGGGATAAGGCATCTATAATCGGTGGGATCAGGAAAGGCCTTATGTAGGAAGCTTTATCTGAAGCTCTCTCAGTTTACTCATTTGTGAAATGGAGTTACCTATAGTATTCCCTCAGATGAGGTATTGCACACAAACATTGATGGTTTTTATTTACTTTATTTACTTTATATTTACTTTATTTACTTTATATTTGGCAGAACTTGTAGGTTGTGGTTTTAAACTCTCTAGGATTTAGAGCTGGAAGAAATCCTAGAGACCACGAATCCAACTCCTTCCTTTTTACACGAGAAAAAACAGAGTTTGAGAGCAGGAAAGTGACTTGCCCAAGGGCACACAGTCCATGCTGGAGACAGAACTGTGGTTGAAATCAGTTGACTCCACCCACACCACCCAAAACTCGGAGGCTATTCCGCATCTTCTCCGTGAGTACAAACACTCATTGCCTCCAGCTTGGCTCTTATGAGGTCACTCCAGGGACTTCTCAAAGAAAAATATTTATAGATTTGGGAGTAATGAAAGTACAAAGATTCTAGAAGTGGAAGAGGCCGAACAGGCTCTCTAGTCCAACCCCCTTCATTTTACAGAGGAGGAAACTGAGACCTAGGGAAGGAAAGGACTTCCTCAAGGTCACACAGCAAGTAAGTAAAAGTTTGCTTAGAACTAAAATTAGAATTTTACCTACAAGGGCTTCTTTTCACTTTATTTTTTTTCAAATAACTAATAATTACTTTTTCCCAAATATTTAATTATCAACCTTCTCCCCTACTAGAAATGTTTCCCTTAGTTTCTTATTCATGTATAAAGATTTTGTTTTTTAAAGTTTCACATGAGGCTCATGGAGATTATCTGGCTTGTTTAAGGATATGTTATCATTGGTAGAGCTTGGACTAGAACCCAACCCTTCTCCCCCAGTGGTTTTGTTACTGACTAGTAGCTCTGAGAATACGAGCACTATGGAAGCAAGAGTCAGAGAGTGCCTGTTTTCACACTCTTGTATCTCTTATACACTTCTACTTTGAATGTTCAGAGAGGAAGCCTTGAACTTTCGAGGGAAATTCACTTCAATTCAATTCAAAAAGCATCTAACTGCCCTCCTGCCTCCCAGGGTTGTGCTGGTCATTGTTAACGGCAGACTCTCTCCAAATTCAAGACACCTGTAAGTTTTACATGCATTATTAACATCACTTTAAGTCCAGAAATCAACAAAAACATAAATCAAGCCCTGATTTGTAGTGTTTGCTGATTTCCAAGGTGTAAATTCTCACAATGAAAATTTAACAACCAGCCCTCCAGCACACCCTTGATCCTCGCTTAGAACCCCCAATTTCCCTGAAGGCTCAGCGTAAGTCTTACCTTCTACAAGGAGACTTCCCCAATCCCCAAAGCCCCTAAGCCCTCTCCCTCCTCACTCCTCAATTACCTTGGATTGATTTCATCTATCAAGCTGATAGATTGAAGCTACTTTAGAGCAGAGACTACTTCATTTTTGTTTTTGGATCTTTAGTGCCTGGCACCTAGTGGGTGATTAATAAATGCTTGTTGATGAATTGACTATGTACCGAGCATTGAGCTAGTAAATGAAACATGTAGTTAAGAAGTAGTAGAAAACTTGGAGTGGAGCTTGTACCCACCCCTCCTGAGGACTGGAAGGTGAGATATAGGGACTTGGGTTGCTGTGAGGAGAAAGCACAGCAGCAAAGCACTCCTACCTCCCCCAATATACATCATGTGAGCATCCTGGGGCAAAGTCCTATTCACCCCAGGCTTGTTATAGCTCTGGAGGGAAGACATCCCAATCTGGAGATATATGAGAAGGAGAACAAAGGTACTTGGCGCGTGGTGCGGCTGTACACAGGAAAAAGGGGCAATGGTTATTTAGCCAGCCTGTAAAGAGAAACCGCATCGTGGCTAAGGGAGGAGATAATTCCCCCCACAATGAGGTCTCAGCCAGTGCACCTGGGGTTCTGGGCATAATTCTTGGCACTCGGGTTAGTGGCTGACAGGCTGCAAACAAGGTCGAAGGAGTTCAGAAACTAGTGAATGGAGCGTCAATAGAGGCTTTCCTTTTTTTTTTTTATGAAGAGTGGGGCATGGTACAATGAAAAGAGCAATAGATTAAGAGTCAAAGGACCCATGTCTAAATCGGATGCTGCCAGTCTCTACTTGTGGGCAATCACTTGACCTCCCTGGGCCTCAGTTTCCTTCTCTGTAAAATGACAAGGTTGGATTTAATGATCTCTGAGGTCCCTTGCACTTTATATCTAGGATCTTGTGAGCCTCTGATGAAGAGATAGAGTTACTAAATCTGTCCATCTAGGCCGAATGATAACAGGCATAGAAACTGAGGTATGAAGGGGTTTCTTCCAGGGAGGGAATGGAAGGAGATTGGAATCATGCATAAGTATGTGAAGGTCATAGCAATGGGAATGTGGATGAGTCTACGTCCCAAGCAGCTACAGTGTGTGTGTGTGTGTGTGTGTGTGTGTGTGTGGCCTTGACTATCATTGGAATTACTCTTCAAAGCCAGGGCCTGGGGAGTGATTTGAAAAAACTAGGATTATAGGCTCATAAAATCACAGGTGTAGGACTTGAAGGGACCCCCAAAACATCTAGTCCAACACTCTAATTTTACAGAGAAGGAAACTGAGACCGGGGGGGTTAAAGGGCTTGCCTCAGATTACACAGCGGTAGAGTTGGGCTAGAACTCCCTAGATGAGTGGCTTTAAAAACACCTTTACTATAAATTACAATGTATTCGACCAGACAATGAGACAGTCTACCCCTGGAGAAAGGACACTGGAGTTAGAGCACTGGGTTCAAATCTCACCTTTGATGTTTACTACCTGTATAACATTGAGCTACTCGATTAACTTTCATCGGACTCAGTTTCCTCCTCTGTAAAATGGGAAGGGATTGATACAGATAACTTCTGAGGCATCTTTCATCTAAAGTCCTTTAAGATCTGCCACTTAGTGCCTAAGGGACTTTGGGTAAGTCATTTAACTTCTCTTAGCCTCAGTTTCCCCATCTGTGCGGGTCAAATGAAATAACATAAAGCACTATGAAAACATTAAAACTATATATAAAAACTAGTGATTTATTATTATTATTATTATCATTATTCCTTCATTTTACAGATGAGAAAATGGAATCCCAGAGAGGTTAAGTAATTTCCCCAAGTCACATAGCTAGTAAGTGACCAAAGGCAGGTACTATATCTCCTCTGACACCTAGAAACCTTAAGATGAGCCCTAAGGCTCATCCTTGCAGTTCTGTTGTTCTATGACACATTAGAAACACCCCCAAGGGAATGTAAATCAGCTGTACCTCATGCTTATTCTGTCTCTGTCACCATCTAGGTGGAATCAAGTTAAAAGGGCCATTAGGGTTAGGGTCAAAAGGGGGAATGGGAATCAGAAGATGAGAACAAGTAGCCTGACAGGGTGTCACTGTGGGAGGAAGCAGCCCCACCATTCGCCTTAGTTGTTGGGCTGAGCAGTATGTGTGGAGACCTGATGGGCATTATGGTATTTCCAAGGTAGAAGGGACTTGAGAATTTCTCTAGCCCACATCTCTCCTTTCACCCCCCCCCCCCCCCAGCCTGGTATTAAACCCCTCTCCAGCATCCCTGACAAAGTGGCTACCTAGCCTCCACTTGGGATCTCCCAGTATCTGGGACCTTAATACTTCCCCATCCATTATAAAATGATGGCGCTGAACTATGTCCTACAGGCCATCCAATCCAACCTCCCTGTTTTATCAGCAAGGAAACTGAGACTCAGTGCCAAGAGATTTGCTCCCAGCTAGTCTGGGGCAGACCTAGGCTTCTTGGTCTAGTGCCCTTCTCACTCTGCTCCACAGTCACATGTCACCTAGTGTAACTTAAATTTCTTTTTTCCCCCCTTTTTGGGGTTAAGTGACTTGCCCAGGGTCACACAGCTAGTAAATATCAAGTGTCTGAGACCAGATTTGAACTCAGGTCCTCCTGACTCCAGGGCTGGTGCTCTATTCACTGTGCTACCTAGCTGCCCCCTAACTAAAATTTCTTGAGAAAAGGATGCAGTACGATGTAGGGAATGGAGAGGGGGGCCTCGAAGCTAAGAAGCTAAGAAGACCTGAGTAAAATCTTGCCTCTGATTCCCACTGGCTATGTGACTCTGGACAAGTAATTTAATCTCCAAGCACCTTCTAAGAATATGAGTTTAGAGAAGGTGCTGACCTGCATTGGCAGGGGGAGTTTCCTCACCTTAGAATGCTCTAGATCAATGAAATCTCAGGACCAACTCTGCCCTTGAGAGCAGAAGTATTTCATTTTTTTGTCTTCATGTCACCTGGCATATCACAGGCATTTAATGTCTGGCTAAATAAATGAACGAATCTTGTGCACATGTTTTCTGTTCCCTGTCCCTATCCTCAACCAATAGACTGTAAGTTCCTTGAAGGGTATTTTTTTGGTCTTTCTATCATCAGTGCTTAGCACAATATTTGGTACATAGTAGGAGCTTTGTAATTGGCTGCTAATTGATTGCCTTATGGAAGTGGGGGGGTGCACCTTGCTTGAGATCTGAACCACCAATCCCTGGCTAGAAAAGGTGAGGATAGAAGAAGAGGATTTCTAAGGGGAAGCTCAGGAGGCATCTAGTGTAATCCTTACATGTACACCTCTCCCTGTTCTGCCCCCACATAGAATCCCTAATTAGTGGTTCCCTATCCTTCAATTGGAAACCTCCATCATTGGACTAGAACCCACTACCTTCCCAAGTCACTCAGGACCGGACAGCTGTCTTGGCTCTCCCAATGCCCAGTAGGTGGTGGTCCTATGCACAAGCAGCCCTTGCATATAAAAATCTCCTTCCTTTCTCTTCATGCATGGAAAAAAATCATGCCTTTTCTGCCCCAAAGAGAAAGGAGGCTTCCCCTTTGACTCCATTATTAAACCCACAATCTGTTCTTTCTCTGGTCATTAGTCACTAGCTAACAGCCTTTAAGATCTGTTTATTCTAGCTCCTATTTGTCAGCAAAACCTCAAGGTTATGTCTGGCCCTAATGGGTATTATGGACTGAAAAAAATGCACACACATATACACACACATGTGCACATACATACATGTATTAAGTGTCCCATGTATTGAATGATACACCCATGTCTTTATGTCTCAAGATGCCAGATGAGAAAGTTAATGAGGCCCTGATAAATTCTTCAGCAAGTTAAGTAGCTTTGTTGTTTCACAAGGGGTTAGGGATTAAGGAGTGGGAGCAGCCAGGAAGGTAGGATTATTGTGCCTGGACCAAATCTTTTTAATGGCCTTGAGGTGGTGATGGGAGTGGCTTTCCTCCTGAATCCCATTCTGAGCTACTTAGGTCCCCCTTCTCCCTCCTTCTAGTATCAGATCAAATGAAAGAATGCATTAAAGGGGGTTCAATAACACTCATACAACATGTATATTGTGTTAACACAACAATGTATGTTGTGTTAACACAACAATGTATACTATGGTTTGTTTTTTCTTATCAGCTTGTGGAACTGGGAAGTCAGAACCAGTATAGCATATGAGGAACAGGAACCCTGCTACTCAGACTAACAGGGGGATGAATATGTAGGCCAGTATGGAGGAGGGCTTGGTGGGCTAAGGAAGACAGGAGCCTTTCTATACTCCCCAAGAAATCAAAGAGAGAGGAAAAACACTCATATATACAAATATATTTATAGTAGCTCTTTTTACGGTGGTTAAATATTGGAAACTAGGTAGAAGAGTAGACTTGGAGTTAGGAAGATCTGAATTCAAATCCTGCCTCAGATACTAACTGTGTGATCCTTGGCAAGTCACTTAACCTCTGTCTGCCTCAGTTTCCTTATATGTAAGTAGGGGATAAGAATAACACCTGCTGATAAGAGGTTTTTTTTTTGAGGCTCAAATGAGCTAATATTTAAGTGCTTTGCAAATCTTAAAGCATTCTATGAATTATTATTCTTATTGAGTGGCTGAACAAATCGTGGTACATTAACATAATGGAATATTATTGTGCCATGTGAAATAGATCATTTCAGAGGAAACTGGGAAAACCTTGATAAAGTGATGAAAAGTGAAGCGAGCAGAATGAGGAAAGCAATCTATACATTAACATTATAGAGAAAAACAACTTAAAAAAACTTTAGAACTCCAATGAACACAATGATAAACCATAAGTCCAAAAGAATGGAGATGAAACATGCTACTCATCTCCTGCCAGAGAGCTGATGAACCTTAAATGAAGAAAGAAGCATACTTTTTCAGATACGGTTAATTTGGGAATTTGTTTCGCTGAACTATACATGTATGTATTGAGGGCTTTATTTATTTTTAAAAAAAAATTTGTTTGTTCAATGGAAGGGGTATGAGAGTGATGTATTAATAAAATAAAAAAGAAAGTTAAAAAAAAATTAGGGACCTCTGATGACTGATTATTCATAGAAGAGTAGAAAGTCCAAGCTGGGAGAGACCCTAGAAGAGAGAATGTTAGGGAAGGGAGGGACATTAGGATATAGACTGTCGAAGTTGGGGGAGATTAGCACATGGAATATGAGAGAAGAAAGATATTTTAAAGACCATCTAGTCCAATGCCCCCACTTCCCAGGTGGGGAAACTGAAGCCTTAGAAATGGGAAGTGACTTATTCATCATCATACACATCTGACTAGTAACTAGGTGATAATGCCAGAACTTGAACCCAACTCCGGACTTTCTCCTTCTTTACATCAACTCTAGACATATTTTCCCTTCCCTTTCCTTATTTTCTACCCCTTTCCCTTCTTCTCTCCCTTCTTCTCTCTTTTCCTCTGCTTCTCTCCATTGCTGTCTCCCTCCTTCACTTCCCTTTCATCATCTTTTCTTTTTTACCTCTCTTGTCCCACTCCTGTTCTCTTTTATCTGCCTTTCTTCCCTTCTTCTCTTTTGACCTTTCCTTTTATGTTCTCAACTTTATTTCTCTTCCTCCATCTTTTCCCCTACTTTTCTTTCTATTTCTCTCCCTGTCATCTTCCCTCTTTCTCATTCTCCCTTTTCTTCTCTCCTTCCTTCTCTTTTCTCCAAGCTTCTCTCTTTCCCTCCCTCTCTCTTTCATTTCTTCATTCCCTCCTTTCCTTCTTCCTCTTCTTCCTCTGTTGACTCCTTTCTCCCTTCTTCCTTCTTTCCCTCCCCTCCCTTCCCTCCCCTATCCTTCTTTCTTTCCTTCCTTCCAATTAAAACCAACAAACTACCCATGAACATTTCTGCAATTAGACTACAGCAAATGGAGACAAAGATGACAGACACAGTATCTATTTAGAGGAATTTGCAGAGCTTTGTCAGAGAGCATTCGTCCTTATTCTATGCACCTTCTCTATCATCTTTGGTTTAGACTGTGCCTATGGAATATTCAGCTGGAGGCTGAATTTTTCTCTCAGTCCTTTCATTCCCTAACATATCACAATGTAAGCTCCTCCCTCTTCCTCACATTGTCTTTGTTATTTTATTAGAAAGTAAAAAAAAATGATGTTTTCACCACACTTGCTTCTTTTGTCTAATTTAGTGTCAAATTCTCTAAAGTCACAAACTGAAAGCTGTCTTGTGGCACAAGGGAAATCATTTTGCTGATCTCAACCCAATCCACTGCTTGAAAAATGCAATAGTACTGGATGGTTTGTATCTAGAATCAGAGATTTTAGCAATGGTAACCCCTTCGGTTTACAGAGGAGGAAACTGAGGCTCAGGAAGAGGAAATGGTTTGGCCAGATTACGCAGTCATTAAGTATCAGTGCTCGGATTCAAAACCAGGTCAAAAAATAATTGATCATCATTTTAGAACTGGAAGAGACCTCAGAATCCACCTAATCTAGCCCCCTCATTTAACAGATGATGAAACTAAGGCCCAGGGAAATAAGTGATGTGCCTAAAGTTACATAAATTAATAGTAACAGTGTTAAAAGTCTTTAAGTAGCAAGTTAAAGTTTACGAAGCACTTCACAAACATTTTTTCATTTGAATTCATGTGAGGTAGGTATTACAAACTTTATTATGCCTATTTTGCAGATGAAAGCAACTGAGGCTCAGAATGGTCAAGTCATTGGCTCAGGGTCACACAGCTAGAGACAGGCTTCACACCGAGGCCTTCCTGACTCCAAAGCTATCCTCTTGCCCATTATTCCATGCTGCCTGTCAATAACTAAATAGTATAGATAGGCTCCAAACCATAAGATGATGAATTTATAGCAGGAGACTGTAAAGATCATCTAATGTCTCATTTTATAAAGGAATTATCCATAAAAGTTGTATGACTTGTTCAAATCAGGCCTCAGATACATGATACTCACTAACTGTGTCACCCTGGGCAAATCATTTAACCTTGATTGCCTCGCCAAAAAAAAAGTTATATGACTTGCCCAGCCTCAAAAGGGCATTCTGGGCTTCAACTGGGATGGTATGACTCCAAACCCACCACTCACTCCACTCTTCCACATGCCCCTCCCACCCTGATCTTATTCTTTTGACTCTACACAAGACACTGGAATTAATCTAATCCAATCCTATCATTTTATGCCTGAGAAACTCAGGCTCAGAGAGGGAGAGTAATTTAATCAAGGTCACACAGCTAGGTGGGACCAGATCTTTGATTTCCTGACCCCCTGATCAAGTGCTTTTTGAACTTAGGAGGATTTCCAGGCAGACCCAATGATATTTTGTGGTGGAATGAGGGGGGAACTGAGTGAGTTCTTTGTGTGAGTAGGGTTAAAGGGTTAGAGAGGGTCTGCACCCTAGCACGTCCAGTGTTGGAAAGAGAAGGGGAAAACACCAATCAGAGGGAAGTAGCCCTTGGGATATTCAGTGCCCTGTGAGTAGGGCTCAGAATCTGGGTTGGAGCAGAGACACCAGATAGACTTTAGAAAAAGGAGCAAGTGCTTTAATACCAATTGGGAGGCAGCTTGGTGGGAAGGTGGCCTCAGAACCACGCGGACCTGAGTTCCCATATCAAATACACGTTGGCTGAACCTATCAGTGTACCAGGGAAACTTTTTAAGACTCTCAGTTGCCGAGAAGGTGCAGCCTTGACTTGGTAGAAAGTTTCCTCGTCTGGAAATTCCCTATTAGAATGAAATTAGAGGTCTAGTCCTTGTTCTAGCTTGACACGTGCCAAGTTTCTAGTGCCTTCTGGCTCATGGTGTAGGCAACCACTTCCATTTTTGTCACCTATGAAGGCAATGCTTACATTTCCATTTTACTGAGAGAATTGAGGGCTCAAGAGCTCAAGTGACCTCCCCAAGGTCACACAGTAAAAAAGGACTTGAATCTTTTGACTCCAAGACCAACCTTGCTCTTTCTACTCTCCAATGCTCTCTCAATCAACAAGCATCTCTTGAGCACATCTATGGGCCAGGAGCAACTTAGGTGGTGCACTGGGCTTGGAATCAAGAAGACTTATCTTCATGAGTTCACTTACTAGCTGTGTGACTCTGGGCAAGTCACTTAACCTTGTTTGCCTCAGTTCCTCATCTGTAAGAATGAACTGGAGAAGAAAATGCCAAACCACTCCAGTATCTTTGCCAAGAAAACCCCAAAATGGGGTCACGAAGAGTTGGACATGACTGAAACAAATGAACAACCACAAAATTCTGGACTAGGTACTGGGCATACAAAAACATGAATATGAAACAATGCCTGCCCTCAAAGAGCTTCCATTCTTGGGGGGCAGGAAGGGACTCTTCACAAGTAAGTGAATACAAAGTACATACAAAGTAATTTGTGGGGGGAAAGGCTCTAGCAACTGATTAGGATAGACTTCCTGTAAGAGATGGCATTTGAAGAAAATTCCATCAATCAAAAACACGTATTAAACATTTTCTATGTACCAGGTACAGTGCTGGGCACTGGGGACAGATAGACAAAAAGAAATAATCCTTGCTGTCAAGGGGCTTACATTCTATTGGGTGAGATAAGTATATAAAATATAGAAATAGGGACCAGAAATGTGATTTTATTGGTATAGGGAGCTTTCAATGAAAAAAACTCCGTATACCAAAGCAGGCTGACATCTTCTCAGTTCCTTAATATTTTAGAATTGTCAAGCACTGAGAGGTTAAGGAATTTACTCCTCAGGGTCACGTGTCAGAGGCAGGACTATGAACCCATGTCTTCCTACCTTCTATCCACTGTGGCATACTGCTTCTTGTGTCATACGAGATACATACAAAATGAATGCAAAGAAATTTCAGGGAATCGAGTGATCTCTAAGTTCCCATCTAGCTCTGAATCTATGAGCCATAAGTGCCCGGGACAGACCCAGGCTGATTTTTGTGGCGTTATCTCAGATTGACAAAGTTTTCCATGTAATGGATCAGAACTAGAAAGGATGACAGTTACAGGTCAGGTTTGAAGTTCATTGTTAAGAACAGTGAGGACAAGCCCAGCTAGAGGGACTTTAGTTCTACCACTGACAGGGAACATACTAGGGTCCTGGAAGAAGTGTGACTGCATTGTGGCAAGGTGTTTGGGGGCAGGCATTGAATCTGGGGTCAAAGGATTTAGATCCATATCTCAGCTGTGCCATTTACAAACTGTGTGACTTTGAAGAAATTTCTTCTCCTCTCTGGGCTTGTGTCAAATTCAGGGATTGTGCTAAAAATGTATCTTGTTATAATCCACTTGACCCTCTCCCCCTTCTAATCAGTATAGTAAGTTTATAAATATATAAAATTATATAAAGTATGTAAGTTTTTAAGTGGTCAGTATAAAGGGGTAATAGCAGGAAATTAGATTGCAAAGGGGACCCTGGAAGTCATGTACAAACCATCTCAAAGATCAGAGGAGCATCATTTACAAATTGTATCATGTATTAACTGAAATTCACATCCAGGTAATATGTGCTGAATCAGGAGAAGCCACCTAGGCACTGCTGTAAGGACCTTTTGGTCCTATGATATGTAAATCCCAGACAAATTAAATACCTCCATAGCAGAACATCAAAAAGGTGCTAATGCTCTAAAAGTTTTACCAATAAGGTTGAGATGATTTGGATATATTAATGAACTAACCCCAAGGTGGCACAGATAAGAGTCAGTCTGTTCCCCCCAAACCCTATAGAATTGAAACCTCAAACTCCTGACCCTCTGCCTCCCTAGGCCTCTTCTGTCTCCATCAGGCTCATGCTGCCTAGTGCTCCCAACTATAATCCATAGTTCTGCCTCTTTCCCCTCTCCATCCCCTTCCCCATGCTACCTGCCTCCCTCCACCACTCCATCCCCTGTTCACATGCCATCTGCCTCTGCACCTCTTTGGCCACTTATTTCCGAATTTTTTGGTCCCATACCTTCTGTGTTAAAATGTAATCCTCCTCCCCCATTTCCCACTTCCAGTCATGGTCTTTCCTGGAAAGTATCCAAAGAACTAGGTGTGTCTGCCCCTGTTTTCATAAATTATCAATTCAGGATTGGATAAAATGATCTTTCACATCCCTGTGACTCTAAAACATGGAGTGGAGCAGCTGGAGACATCAGCTGTTATGATGTTTTACTCAGGACCATGACATAATTTGGGAATGATGTTCAGTGACCCATCTTAAGAGAAGAAGGGTCCAAACCATGGCAGCAGAGCTCTACAGACCAGAGAGACTGTGGTAAAGCTCAGTGGTGAGGCATTAAAGAGACCCCTATTAGCACATGCTTTGATATACCAGGTCAACATCATTCCAAGTAAGCTCTATCTGAAGGGACTGGTTGTGAGACCACTAGGACTTGAGTGAAGGATGAGCTATAGGTCAACTCAAAAGCTCTAGGAAAAAGCTTCTTGGTGGGTTGGAAGAAAAAAAAAATGGGAGTTTTAGATTTTAGTTGTATTGGGGGATACCATGGGGTAATCCTAGATTGGGGTGAGAGGATATGGGTTCAAATTCTGGTTCTGCTACTTCCTGAAAGTGACAATTCGGCAAATCATAAATTCTCTGGGCCTCAGTTTTCTCGAACAGAAAATGTGAAATTATCTATCAGATCTATGGATAGGGGAAGACTTCATGACTAAACAAGAGATAGAAAGATTCACATGAGGTAAAACAGGTAATTTTGATTATATAAAATTAAGACATTTTTTGCACAAACAAAACCAATACAGCCAAAATTAGAAGAAAAGCAGGAAACTGGGAAAAAATTTGCAGCAATTTTCCCTGATAAATATCTAATTTTTCAAACATTTGGTGAACTGAGTGAAATTTATAAAAATAGGAGAGTTCCCCAATTGATAAATGGTCAAAGGATCTGAAAAGGTAGTTTTTGGCAGAAGAAATCAAAGCTATCAAGAGTAATATGAAAACATCCTCTAAATCGCTAATAATTAGAGAAATGCACATTAAACCAACTCTGAGGCATCATATCATAGCCATCAGTTTAGCTAAAATGACAGAAAAGGAAAATGACAAATGTGGGAAGAGATGTGGGAAAATAAGCACACTAATGAACTGTTGGTGGAGCTATGAACCAGTCCAGAGAATAATGTATAACTTTCTCCAAAGCGCTATAAAACTATGCACATCCTTTGACCCAGCAATGCCACTACTAGGTCTATATCCCAAGGAGATCACATAAAAAGGAAAAGGACTTATATGCACAAAAATATTTATAGCAGCTCTCTTTGTGGAGGCAAAGAATTGGAAACTGAGGTGATATCCATCAACTGGGGAATGGTTGAACAAGTTATAGTATATGAATGTGATGCAATACTATTATGTATAAGAAGTGAAGGGAATGGTTCCACAAAAACCTGGGAAGACTTATATGAATTGATGCAGAGTGAAATGAGCAGAACCAGGAGAATAACGTACACAATAATAGCAATATTGTAAAGATAACCAACCGTGCAACACTTAGTAATGCCAATTGATGCAATGATCCACCATGACACCAAAGTATTCATGATATAAAATGCTAGCCACCTCTGGATAAAGAACTGATGGATTCAGAGTGCGGACTGAAGCATTTTCATTCTTTTCTTTATTTTTCTTGCCTTTTTTTCTGAACATGGTTAATGTGGAAACATGTTTTGCATATCGTCGTATGTATAATGGGTGTCATATTTCTTGCCTGCTCAATGGGTGGGGGAGAGGTGGAGGGAGAGATAGGATTTGGAACTGAAAATAAAAATAAAATTTAAAAAATTGAGGATTGGACTAAATGATTTCTCATTCTCCTTTCAACTTCACATTCAAGATTTATATCAAGGAAGATTTCACTACTCACAACATTGCCATTCTATCTTGAACTTTCTACTCTTTATTCAGGGAGAGAGCAAGGTATGTTAGAAAGAGAACTGAACTTGAAGCCAAAAGATCTGGATCTAAGTCTGGGCTCCAATAATTACTCATTGGGTGACTTTGGGCAAGTTACTAAACTTCTCTGGGCCTCAGTTTCCCCTTCTGGAAAGTAGAAGTCATGTTATTTGAAGCTTCCTTCCTGAGGATTGCTAAGAGTCAGATATTTGTAAACAAGAAAAAAATTATAGAAAATACTGAGTTCATGCATTATTATTGTTTGTCTTTTTGAAAACTGAGATCCTTTGGAATTCCTCAGGCCAGTTGTAAAGGGAAGCAGATGAGATGGTCACTTTTTCTTAGGGGCAGTGTATGTAGGTGCTTTTCTGTGCTATTTTTCCTTTGATTATATCTCTTCACACCAGCCAGTTCTGAGCTGTCTAGTTCCTTATGCCACACTGTTCTTGGTATGGTATAAGAATGTATTCATAAGTAACAAATTTTCTTTTTTTCTCTCTTTTTTTCCTTTTGGCTTTGACTTGTGATTTTATTCATATGAGGGAAAACTCAGTGTGGAAAATCCCTTCAGGAATGTAGATCAACTCAACTTTTAGTCTTAGTGAGTCACCTGGGCCATTGAGAATAATAACTAATAACTAATAATAACAATAATAATTACCATTTATAAGGCACTTACTGTGTGCCTTAGCCAGGTACTATGCTAAATGCTTTACAAACATCATTGCCTCGATTTTCACAACAACCCTGGGAGGCACTACTGTTATCCTCATTTTACAGCTGAGGAAACTGAGGTGAGCAATGGTGAAGTGACTTGCCTAGGATCACACAGCCACTGAATATTCGAGGCTGAATTGGAGCTCAGGTATTCCTGACTCCAGGCCTATTGCTCTATCCTTTGTACTACAGTGATTTGCCCAGGGTTACACAGCTAATATGTGTTAGAGGAAGGACATGAACCCAGGCCTTTCTGACTTTAAGATCACCTCTTGCTACCTTGACATGCCATTTCTTTTTTTTTTTTTTGGCTAGGTAATGGGGTTAAGTGACTTGTCCAGGGTCACACAGCTGGTAAATGTTATGTGTCTGAGGCTGGATTTGAACTCAGGTCCTCCTGAATCCAGGGCTGGTGCTCTATCCACTGCTCCACCTAGCTGACCTGACATGCCATTTCTTAACCAGTTTTTTATTTTTTAAGGGAGCAAAAAGCAAGTTAAGACCATGACATTTCTATCTTGCCATCCCCTATAGCCTTATCTATCATTGGCCCTGTTTATTTTTCTATATCATGATGGTACCTGGGCCAGCCAGCACTCATTACCTTTCTGAACTTCTGAATCAACCAGTCAACAAATATTTACTGAGGCCCTACTATGTTTGAGGTACTGAAAGGAGGATTAAGTTATCTTCTGATTGTGGTGGAAAATACCTAATATGCTTTGAAGGCCAGTGAGTAATCTCAGTAGCTATGCTTAATAATAATTATTGTTATTATCTATACCTAGGGGGGAAAATGGTTGGTAAAAGCTGTCAGTTTCACTGAAATGGAAATAGCTCCATGGTTTCCTCCTCCAGAAGTAAGAATGAACTGAGTTCATTGGTCTCCAGAGCAGGCGAACCATGGGCCCAGAGGAACTCAGGGAAGAAAATTCAGTAAAAACAGGGAAAATAGCCCTGTTCTGCTTCAAAGGGAGCGAAGCCTTTGAAAGCTTGGCAGGGATGCTTTGACAGAGGGACAAGTATATGTCTGTGTGAGGGGGGCATGGAAATAGAAGCAGCTGTTGTATTGAATGCTCAAAATCTTCAGCAGAGTGGAATTTAACAGCACTGATAGAGAGAAAATGCCTTCTTTCACCCCAGAGCAAGGCTGTGAAAGAGAAAGAGAGAGACAAACAGAGAGAGACAGAGACAGAGAAACCAAGAGAGACAGAGAAATTGAGAAAGATAAACAGAGACAGAGACAGGGCTTTTGATGCAGAGATGGAGAGAGATAGAGATAGATGGGACAGAGGAATACAGAGACAGAGAGATATAGAGAGCAGGGGGAGACAGCAACAGAAAGGAAATGACTGAAAATTCCATGTCACACTTAATCTCATTTGAAGAGTAACCCTTTCTCTTCACTGGTAAGGGAAGAATACTGGAATCCATGAAATGAGAAGGGAAAGCTCAGAAAAGAACAAAGAAAGAGCTTTTTCCCACTGGAGAGGACATTTTCTTAGGTGATCTACCAGGTTACTACACTGAGCACAGAAGGGGCTCTAGGGGAAAGAGAAAGGCATCCTGATGCCTAGACATACCAGGTTTAGATCAGAGCTACTGCCCCTTTCATTGCCTTCTTCCCTGAAAGGATTCTAAGATCATCTCTTCATCCTAAAGCCCCCTCACAAGGCTTTCCTGAAAAGTTCAAGAGCCTTCTCATCTGATGCATTTATGCCACTTCTGGCCCATATTCCTGACCCAACTCATCCTCTTCCTGAAATTAGACTCATGTAATGCAGCGCGCACACACACACACACACACACACACACACACACACACACGCATTGACTCTGGGACCCAAAGGAGACTCCAACTGAACTTTCAGCTGTCTATGACGGTCCCTCTTTGTGTTAAAATCTGAAATCCTTGGCTCCCTATATGTATTGCTTCCCATCTATAGAACACCTGAACAGGTGGCTATGTCCCTTGCAATTCTTCAGCAGACCCATAAATTTCAGAGGTAGTAACTGAGACAAGGAACTTCTCCTGAGCCTCTGCATCAGAAAGGGAAGAAGAAAATCTCTGGAAGCCACTAGCTCGACTGAAATCCAAAGAGTGGAAGACATTAGAAATAGCATAAAGTTGATTGTCTCTTAGAGCCTTTTGTGAACTCGGTGAGGATTTTGAAATATATTCATAATTCCTTGGGTGGGGGGAGAAAACAAGAGATTTTTTGGATGTACAATTTGGTGCAGGAATGTTCAGTCCTGGGAAGGGAGAAACTCTGATCTTGTCAAAGAATGGCTCTGTTTAAAATAGTCCAAAATAAACAACCTCCTAACCAACTAAGAAAAATGTCATATTCACCGTCACTCCAATCTCTGTGATCAAGCTAGTTCCTCGGTTCCAGTACCACCTTCTTGTTCCTCAGCCACCTCTCCAGTGTTCAGAGTGTGGCCTACCACCCTGGGAAGCGCTGTTCGATCAGAGGCCTGGGCAATTACCAGCATGTCCCTGGCCTTGTGCACCCCACCCTTACTGCCTCTGCATTTGGCCACAAGTGGGATGAGGATGATGGCTGCTCCAAGAGACTGTGACTGGATGCAAGGTGGAGCACAGCTTCCCTAAGGCAGTGGTGCTTGAGCCCCCCCCCCCCAGTGCTAGGAAGAGGGGGGTCTTGCAGGGGCCAAGCCCACTGCTTCTGTCTGCATCTCACGCCCCTTTTGCAGTGTTGCAAGTCAGAACCTCTTTGCGGATGATTCAGAGGGAGTGTGGATGACTTGGGAGAGAGTTCAAGCCAATACATTTTGGGATGGGGGCGACAGGAAAAGCCGATTTTTAATTAAAATATCTTTTTCTCTTTTTAATGCACAAATAATAAACCTAAGTTGCCCCCAGGTCCCTGGGCCTTTAGGGAACTATAAAATGCTTTAAAGATGCAGTCCTTAGCCTTGGCAATTGGAATCCTTAGAGTAACATCCATTTGTGCAGACAGACTCATTTCAGAGTATCTCTCCCCCCTCAGACTATGCAATTTCTGTTTTCCCAACCTATCCTACCTGTCTCCGACCATCTAACTTCAATCCAAGGCAAGCAAACTACAAATATGCTACTTTCTCTAAAGAGACCCTAATTCCTTCTGCTAACCTTCTCTTTTGGTGGCTAAGGGTACCATCCATGCTTAATTAAGGAGAAGTCTGGCCACTGTTAATGACTAGCTGCATGAAAAGCTCTTCTCCCCCCCCTCCCCCCTCCCCAGGGGGGTGTGTGCATGCGGCTTTCAAAGCTCCCCGATTAATTTCCTGATATTGATTTTCTGGCTTGGGGCTGGCATATAGTATGCAGGAGAGAACTCCGCTGCAGAAAACGGTAACAGGCAGCGGCTGGGATTGAGAAAGGGCACCGAATGCAGTATGCGTCAAACAGACCATCGCTCAATGAAGTCACTTAGCTATTCAAAACATGTTCAGCCATCACTCAACCGTTTGCACCAAGAAGGGGGAAGGGGTGGGGGAGGGGGAGGGGCACAGGGAAGGGGGCTGGATTCGCGCGGCTTCCCGGACAAGAGCAATTCCAAAGAGCAGTTTTGCCGAGACGCTAGGACTGGAGCGGCCTTTATCCTCCCACTTCACTCTTCTTTTACACCCATAGCCTGCTTGCAGACCCCGCACCCCCACCCCCGCTGCCTCTCTGATACCCGCATCACCAGCCAAGGGCTGATTTGAGAAAAGCTATTCTGCAGCAGTGACCACTCAACACTTTTCAAAGCAGCCCCCCTCTCTCTCTTCTCCCCTCCATCCAGTCCTCAGATCAGCAAAACGGTGCTTAGGTCTTTGAACACACATACAGAGGTGTGGATCTCTCTGGACACATAGCTTACACACACACACACACACACACACACAAATGCTCAACCCCCCAGTTTATTTCTCAGTGCAGATTGTATGACCCGCAGGAATGTTTTCCGTGTATAACTGTGTGCCTGTTCCCAGTGCACAGGCTTGCATCTGCGTCCTGTACTTTCAATCCTTATGACCACAGACCACCCCACTCCACAACACACACACACACACACACACACACACACACACACACACACACATGCACTCCAATGGCACTACAAAATAACACATTGAAAGGCAAACTGCTGACACTCCCGCCCCCGGTTCTTCACCTCCCCCCACCTCCCTTTGCCCCCGCCCCCTTCCACAATGTCTGATTTCAGGATGTGGCTGCAATGCTGAATCTCGCCTTGTTTCTAACTATCAGACATGTCAATCTCAGTGGAAGTGAATTCCGCTCCCTCGAACCGAGCCGGAGGTGAATTACTGCTCAACAGAACTTGGCCTTATTTTCTGCGAGAGACTTATTTATTTTTAGGTTTTTGTCAGCGTTAGCGCGGCCACACGCGCACACACACACACACACACACACACACACACACACACTCAGCCACCTCCAACAATCGGGCCCGTTCACAGACATTACGAAATTTTCTTGAACTCCGTATGAGATGAGGGGAATCTTGAGGGTCTGCCGAACAAGGCTTCTTAGAAACCACAGAATGATGGAAGGAAGAGGGAAGGTTTGCAGGTGAAGACGTGCTTGGGACTTTATTATTTTATGGGGGGGGAGGGAGAGGAGATGACAGAGGTAAAGAAAGGGGAGGCAGAGTCCTTTTGGACCTTTTTTCATGAAAACATGACCAGCTAGGAGAGAAGGAATTGTTTTTATGTTATAGGCAGCTTAAAACCAAGGGGATTTTTCCTTTTCTTCCTTGCCCAGGCAGTGACAACCCAGAACCCAGAGCGGCGGCTCACCCAGACGCTTTTTTAGCGGCTCTCTTGTTGTTTTCACTATACATAGATTATTCCAATGAGGAGATTGGGGTGGGGGGAGGGAGTGAGAGGAGGAAAGAGAGTAGAGCATGGCTTTCTCTGAGCGCTTTCCTTCTAACTAACCCAACCAACCTTGATCCAAGGCAGGCGGAAGGAATGAAGTAAGAAAATGGTGGAATGTGCAGGGATTTATCTGGAGGAGGGTAGGGAGGGGTGGGAATGAGAGAGAGAGAAGAAAACGGGGGTGGGGTGAAGGGTGGGAAGGAGGAGGGTGGGAGGAGATCCGGATTCAAATACCTTCCAGGCAGCAGGTTCTCCATAATCCAGAATGGGTCATGACTTCTTCGTTCTTTTTGCTGGTTTCATTCTCACTGACACTTTTAGTCTTGCAAACCCCTCTGGAGTACAGCCAGTAGTCGGTTCCCACAGCTATGGTCATCAGGCTGAAGGCAGCGAAAGCACCAACGGTGGTTAAAAGCATCTGAACACCTCTGTCAAACAGCCCCATAATTCTTCATTATATAAATACCCCAAACTGACTTCGGATTCTTGGGAGTGAGAGAGAGAGTGTGTGTGTGAGAGAGTGTGTGTATCAAATCAAAGAATAATAACTCCACTAAGAATATAATGGGTACGTGTGTGTATATATTATATAGAATATAAAAAAGGGAGGTAAGAAAGCCCAAGGGAAAACTGTAAATTATAAAGACCACACGGGAGGAGAGGCTTGCCTTTTGAGATCAGAGACTGTTCCAGTTGCAGTATCAAAAAGAAAAAGAAAAGAAAAAGAAAAAAAGAAAGAAAAGGAAAAATAAAAAAGACACCCCCCACCCCCCCAAAAGGAGATGCCTTAATCCCTTTTCCTAAAATTCTGGTCTCCAGTTTCCATATGTGATAGCTAATTTGGAGATGGCTTCCACAGGTTCATCCTTAACACAATCTCTCATGACCAGGACCTAGACAGTTAGAGATGGTTAGAGCTGGGATGCAACCTTCCGTCTTCGTGCTAAGCTCTGCAGCCTGCGCCATGAAAATCCAGTTATCTTTCTTGGGGTCGCTTGGCTCTCGCTTTCTCAAACCAGACAGCCTAGTATACGGTAAGCCCTTGATTTCAGCTGAACAGGTGCGGAGCTCTTGCCTTCCATGGCTGTCCCCCGGGCAGCAGCGGCGGCGGCGGTGGCGGTAGCGGACGGCGGCGGCGGCGGCGGCAGCGGCAGCGGACGGAAGCAGTAGCAGCCGCGGCAGCGGGAGCAGCCCTGAGAGCGATTTTTCTTTGTAGCAGTCGGTAAATCTTGTTTCAAGTAAGGGGAGGGAAAAGGGGGGTCTTCTGGAGAATCGAGACGGATTTCCCTCCCCAGATCCACGAAGCTCCTGGAAATAAGGGGACGACTGTCTCGCCGCTGCAGGATTTGCCACCCGGCTTTTTTTTCTTTTTGTGGGCTCCCCTCCCCACCCCCCTACTCTGGCTCTGACTCCCCTTCTTCGTGGCTTTCCCACCTACTGCATTAACATGGTGCTGAACTGGACAGCTCCCCTGCGCCGATTACTCCGCGGTGCTGGAGAACAGCTCCTTTGCCTCTTGCCCGGGATGCTGCTGGGAAACCGGGCTAGGGGGGGTGGGGAGGGGGAGGGGGGACGGGAGGGGGGGGGAACAAGAGCTTTCCTGCCTAGATCCTTTCCCTCCAGTATCTCCAGTACGATAGTAACCCTCCTCTGTTCCAAGGAGGAGGAAGGGAGGGGTAGAGGGCGATTAAGCCTTCCTTCTTATCCTTTTCAGCTTTTACCCCCTTTCCAAATCCTGGAATGATTGCGCCCTTAGGCTCCAGAGGCTTAGCGGAAGGCGTAGCTAGAGATGGCTCTCTCTCTCTCTCTCTCTCTCTCTCTCTCTCTCTCTCTCTCTCTCTCTCTCTCTCTCTCTCACACACACACACTCTATTTCTCTATCCCCCTCCCCCATCCCAGTCTTTCTTCAGCCCAGCCTCCTTCTTATTCCAGCCATACGTGCCCTGAGCTCTAGATACTACCCTCACATCAGACTCAGAAAGGCATTAAAAAACAAAACAAAACAAAACAAGAAAAAAAAACCCAAACAAACTTCAATTAGTTGCTCCTTTGCCCAATAGGAGATGAAAACATAATGTGGACGGGTAATTACAAACTTGATTTAAACAGAATGAATATTTCCACATCAGCATTTAAATTTTTTTTTTTCAATTTATATCCCCCCTTGCTCCTCTCTCATTTCTTTGTCTTTTTTTTTTTCTGGCCATGGTGTGCTCATCTCTGGCTGTGTGTCTGTCTTTGTAGCTTTCTGTGAAACCCCAAATTTTGTTCCCACAAGCAGACATTTTGGAAAGATTATTCATGAAGAGGGTTGGGGGAGAACGGCTCTTTAAAAGAAAATGTATTTTTATTTTAAGCATAAATATGCTTGTAGGAAGCTGATTGGGAATCTGACTCCACAGTCATTAAGAGTATTCTAAGTTTCCCATGTCATTCATAATCCAGATTCAAGAGTAGAGAAAAATCTTTACAGTCCAAACCCCCAGGCATGTCACAGCACTTTCTCTCCTCAGCAGGATCATTAGGCTGGGCTAATTACAAAAGTCCTCTGTCCTTCTTCTATGTGCAACTTTTCATTAATGTAACCCCAGGGGAGGGAGGAGGAACAGAGGAGAGAGAGAGAGAGAGAGAGAGAGAGAGAGAGAGAGAGAGAGAGAGAGAGAGAGAGAGAGAGAGAGAGAGGAGCACATTTAATTCCTGCTGCTGCTCAATTAATATTTCTTTGATCAGTTCCACAGCTAAGAGGACAAATAAGCAGAAGGGTCACTGTTGTGGTTGTTTTGTTTTGGCTAGAGAGGGATGTGAATGTACTAAAACAGCTGGAGGGTTTAAGACAATTGCAATTTCATAACTCTTATCTTTCTACTTTTGCTTCTCTCATTTCCTCCTCCTCACTTCCCCCCCACACCTTTGCTGTCTCTTGAGGTCACGTGTACAAGGCAATCTCTCTGAGGTCTGATGAACATCAGAGTTTATAAAGGAGTGAATTAGAAAGAGATTTCATGTGGCATAATATTCTTTTCCTATGAGACCTCGCCTGTCCCCAGTCCAGTTTTGTGTTAATCTGCAAAGGCTCTTGGATGGTTTTGCATGGAGTTTAAACTGCTGCCGTAGCTCCTTCTTAACTGACTACCTGTTTCTTCCCTCTGCCTGATACATTCTCAGTCACACTTGTTTCCCCTTTCTCTGAAGCTCAAAACCAATAGAATCAGAAGTAGACTTCCTCAGTCCTCTTCAGAGGTTCCCAAATACAGCTTCTTCAAATATACTGTTGTAAAGAGTCCTGGATATATAGTCAGAGGACTTGGGTTCAAATCCTGGGTCTGAGACTTATTGGTTGCATGACCTTGGGTAAATCTTCTTCCTTCCATAGGCCACAGTTTCCTTATGTAATAAATCAGAGATAATGGGGGTGGAAGGGAGGGAGGAGGTTGGATTAGATGACCTATGGGGTTCTTTCCAGCTCTAGATTTATGGTCTTTAAAGTTCTAGACTTCAGCATCTTTCTCTAAGTAATAGTGAGAACAGATGAAGTGTATATAGCACTCTGGGTATAATAGTGTTTTCCTCACCACAATCCTGAGAGTGCAAGGATTATTATACTTATTACCTCTATAACCTTGGTCAAATCACTTAGCTTTTCTGGGCCTCAGTCATCTCGTCTGTAAAATGAAGGCACTGAACTAGTTAGCTCTGAGGTTCCTTCTAACTCTAGGCCTAGAACCTTATGGTTTTCATTGCATGGAGGAGAAAACAGGTTTGAAGAGTTAGTCCAGTTACTTACTGGCATCAGGGGGACTGGAAGGCCTAGTTTCTGTCTGCTAAGACCAAGGGGTCTCTCACAGTACTGAGCATCTTCAGATAAAAGGGAATCTTCAGCAGACTAATGTTTTTTTCCCTAGGAGGGAATCCTAGTTGACCTAGCCTGCTGTGTTTGGAGGAGAGATTTCTGTCCCAAAGAAGGTCCTGCAATCTTCAAAGCAAGATCATCCTTACACAACAGAGTAGCTAGGCTTCAAACAGTTATCTTTCTCACCCCTAACCACTGAGCAGAAAAGGAGCAGGTGGGTCACAGAAGTATAGATTTAAGGCTGGAAGGAATTTTAGCTCTCCTGGTTCAATCCTCTTATTTTGCATATGAGGAAACTGATTCTCAGAATGAAGGTGTCACACACAGATACATGGGTAGCAAACAGTGGTCCAGGGATTCAAATCCAGGTCCTCTGATACTCAATATAAAACTCTTTCTACCTTATTGTGGTGTGCCAATCTCTTTGAGTAGAATATTACTGAAGACAAGGAAAAAAGGTCCTGGGTATGGTCATGGGCAGGGGAATCCATTGTTATGGCCCTTGGGCTAGAGGGATTGACCACTGGACACAGAGCCAGAAGAAAGGGCGCTACAGTGGACAGAGAGAACCTCAGATTTGTACTGAGAGGTTCTAATCCTAGCTTAATATCTGTGTGATCTTGACCAAGTTACTTTTCTCTGGGCCTCAGTTTCCTTAGTTGCAACATGAGGCAGTTGGACCAGATGAACTCTCTGTGTGGTCTGAATCTATGATCCTTGTACCTAGGCCCCCTTCACAAGCTGTGTGACTTTGGGTCTGGTCACCTTTCTGAGCCTCAGTCTCCTCATCTATACTTCTATACAGTCTCCTCATCTGTACAGAGCTAATACTCTGTAAAGCATTTTCAAGGTGAGTGATCTTTGCAGATCCTAAAGTTTTGGCAGCAGATATTATTATGATTAGTGTTATGAATGTGATGACTTTGCCTTATTTAGGCCCATGGCCTTTTAGTCAGACAAGGGCCAGGATGACAAACTCAAAATGCAGATTATAGGACAGGTAACCCACCACATGTTGCTGGAGAACTAGAGAAGGCACAAGTTCTGAGGTCTAGGACTTGAGTTCTGACTCATTCACTAATGTGTGTAATCTGGTCAGTGCAAAGAGCAATCCATTTGGAGTCAAAAGACCTGGGCTCAAATCTGGCTTCTGCTACTCCCTAGTAGTGTGTGACCTTGGGGGAAGTTATGTCACATTTCTGGGTCTGTTTCCTCATCTGTAAAATGAGGAGTTTGGACAAGTTCACCTTGAGGCCAACTTCTGGTGTGGCATTTATGATTCTATGATTCTCTCCTTGGGACTTAGTTCCCTTAAATGGGATGTTCTCCATGGTCCTTTACTAGCCATAAAGTTCAGTGAGTCGAAGGTTCCTTCTAGCTCTCAGACTTTATGGGGTTAAGGTCTCTTCCAGCTTCTATGGTTCCAGGATTCTAGGACCCAGAGGAAAGGGTAGAGGTAGGCAGAGATGCTGAATGGGAGCCTCTGGAGATGCTATGAGAAGCAGAAGTTCTCACCAGTCCTTCCAGACCCTCCCCTGACCCCCAGCCCCAATATGGCTAGAGGAGGATGGCAAGTGCTCTGACCTAACCATTGCTGTTGTTGTCGTTGGGTTGTGTCTGACTCTTTGTGACCCCATGGACCATGGCATACCAGGCCCTTCTGTCCTCTGCTATTTCCCCAAGTCTGTCCAAGCTCGTGTTCATTGCTTCCATGACACTATCTTCTCATCTCATCCTCTGATGTCCCCTTTTTCTTTTGCCTTCAATCTTTCCCAACACCAGGGTCTTTTCCAATGAGTCCCATCTTCTCATTATGTGGATAAAGTATTTAAGCTTCAGCTTCAGCATTTGACCTTCCAGTGAATAGTCTGAATTTAGTTCTTTAAGTATTGACTGATTTGATCTCCTTGCTGTCTAAGGAACTCTCAAAAGTCTTCTCCAGTAATACAATTTGAAAGCATCGATTGTGCAGTACTCAGCCTTCCTTACAATCCAACTCTCATAGCCTTATGTTGCTACTGGAAAAACCGTAGCTTTGACTATATGGACCTTTGTCAGCAAGGTGATGTCTCTGGTTTTTAGTATGCTAACCCTATCTCCAACCAAATTCCCATTTGTTGGCAAGGAGATTTCCAGTCTGTCCTAGCATCCACTGCTCATGGAATCCTAAGCATACTCCAAACTTACTGTGAGGCAGGATGGAGAAGTCAGAGGACAAAAAGGCCCCCAGGAAGGAGTCCAGGATGGGAGAGAACATGGGACTTCAAGCAGGGAAAACTCAACAAGCTTTAGGACTGGGATTCCCCCATGACAGAAGCTTGAGGTGGTTGTGGGAAGAGGGGGCTGGAACTGGGGAGGTCAAAGGGTGGGTGGGGTTTGACCTGGAAGCAGATTTCAAGATGTCTTGCTTCATAGAACTGCTTGCCTAGACAGAAACTTTCTCAAAGAGGCCCTTGGAAGGACAAGTCTCTGCTTACAGGTGCTGCTCTCCCAGTCAGGGAATCGTGTCTCTGGTCATGGATTTCTTTGGCTTCGACAAATTCACTGGTTCCCATTGAGCAAAACCTGGGGCTCAGGTCTTGGCATTCAGGTCCCTATTCATTCTGGGAGCAAATTGCCACTCTCTGAAACTCACTCTTGACTTCAGTCAAACTAGGGTCTGTCCCCCAAACACACACTATACTTTCCCACCTCCCTATCTTTGCCATGTTTTTTCCTATGCCCACAGCTAGAACATCCTTCCTCCCCAGCTTAGCCTGTTCAAAGTTTTTTTTGTGCATGTGTGGACCTGGTGTGTAATTTCATAAGCGTGAGGAGTCTCCTTGGGTGGAATCTCTTTTCACTCACCTTTGCATGTTGGAAAATTGTTCATAATTTAGACATTTTTTGAGAGTTGCCCAAGAGGTGATAATAATAGCTAACATTTGGATAGCACTTTTAAGGTTTGCAAAGCACTTTACATAGTATTTCATTTGATCTTCACAACATCCTTGTAAGGTAGATGCTTTTATCATCTATTTTGCAGATGATGAAACTGAGGGCAAAAAAGGTTACATGACATGTCCAGGGTCACACAGTATCTTAAGCAGGATTCAAACTCATCTTCCTGGCAAGTTGAGGACTTGGGGACATGGCCTAGCTGTCTCTAGTAGACAGTAACTTGCCCAAGATTGCACAAGTCAGTGTGTGGGAGAGGTGGGATTGGACTCAGCTCTTTCTGACTCCAAGGCTGGCCATGGCTCTCTCTGATGTTAAATTCTTATTCACCTTTAAATCCCAACTTAAATGATGCTTCTTCCAGGAAGCCTTCCAAGATCCTCACTGACAGCTTCTCCACTTGGACCTCACAAAGCACTAATGCCTTGATCAAATGTTATGTGTCTTGGAATCATTTTTTGCATCTCATCCTTCTTATAGATTGTCTATGAGTACAGGGACCTTCTTCTTTTCCCTCATTGACTAATGTAGTGCCTGACATGCAGCAAGAGCTTAATGAATGCTTGCCAAATGAAGGAATCTCTCTGTCTTTCTCTCTCTTTGTCTCCCTCTGTTTCTCTCTCTCTCTCTTCCTCTCTCTCTCTCTCTCTCTCTCTCTCT
>NW_020943070.1:5258696-5263979 GCF_900497805.2 Vombatus ursinus | reverse complement strand
CTCTCTCTCTCTCTCTCCCCTCCCCCCCCTCTCTTCCTCTCTCTCTCTCTGCCTGGTTCTCTGTCTCTTCCTGCTTCTGTCTGTCTGTCTGTCTGTGTCTCTTTTCCCCAAAGGAATGCAGTTACGATGGGCAGGCATCTCTAGCATGATTGAACTAGGGATCAGAAGACCTGTGTTCCTGTCTCTGCTCTGTCCATAACTGGGTGTGTGTGATAAGGTCAAATCTCTAAATCGTGCTAAGCCTCAGTCTCACCCTCTTTAAAATGGTAAGAAGATGGTTCTTACTCTGCCTGCTTCAGAATGGATACATGGCTCACATTTAGAAAGCCATTCAAAAGTTTGCAAATGCACTATTTTGTTTGATCTTTACAACATCACTGTGAGGTAGGTGCTATTAGCATTCAAATTTTACAGATAAAGAAACTGAGACTCATAGTGACTTGTCCAGGGTCACAAAGCTAGGAAATATCTAATGTAGAATTTCAAACCCAGGCCTTCTTAACCCTCAGACCAGAACTTTGCCCATTATGTCATGTGGCTTTCTAGAGAGGAGAGCACTTTATTGTGAGGCATTTTTATTATCAAAAATATATGAATCAGAATCATAGAATATTAGAAGCAAAAGAGAACTTAGAGGTCATCTAGTCCAACCCCTCATTTTAGGGATGAGGAAACTGAGGCATGAATTGGGGGAAGCGACTGATTCAAGGTCACCCAGGGAGTAAGGAGGGAAGTCATGCATAAAAAAGTCCAAAACAACTCCTCCTCTTACTTTTTTTCTGCCGTAAATAAGTTTAAGATATTGTAGGATTGAGAGTCGTAAGGAACCTCAGAGATGATTTCACTCAACTTGCTCATTTTCCAGGTGAGCCACAGAGGTTAAATGACACCCAAGGTCATACAGATGGCACATAGCGGAGCTGGGCTTTGAACCCAGGTCCTCTCATGTTCCTTCCAATACAACTCACATAAAGCAACATGTGTTATATAGTTTGAGGAAGAGATAGGAAGAAAGAGAGGAGAGGGAGAGGGAGAAGGAGAGGGAGAGAAAGACAGAGAGAGAGACAGAGAGACAGAGACAGACACAGATGGAGATAAAGAGAGAAGATAGAGAGACAGAGACAGACAGAGAGACACACAGAGAGACAGAGACAGACACAGATGGAGATAGAGACAGAGAAAAATGGAGAAAGAGAGAGAGACAGAGAGAGACACATATATAGAGAAAGAGAGACAGAGAGAGGGAGGAGGGGGAGATAGAGAGACACAGAGAGACAGAGAGAGAAAGACTGAGAGACAGAAACAGAGAGAGACAGAGAGACAGAGACAAACAGAGACAGAGACAGACAGAAAGAATAAAAGGTAGGGACCACTGAGGACAGAAATGTTTTTGCATGACTTTGGGGAATCGACATCATTCAATTTTTGATGGAAAGGTAGACACAGGTAGCCTATTTTCAAGAATAAGAGATGGGAAGTGAAAAGGCTTTTTCTCCCAAAAGGCAAAATTGCTGAGTGAGAGAGAAGGAACAGACAGACAAGATAAGAAGAGAAAGGGAGGCAGGGAATCGAGATGCTGAAAATGGAATGGGCCCCCAGAGAATTAGATTTTTTTTAATTTTTATTTTTTCAATTTGTTTCTGAAAGTAAACAAGGATATTGTGGACGTGGTGTGTTATTCTGAAGAGCCACTGAGGTCTTGGCTACAGAGCTGGAAAGGACCTCATCAAATCCGAACTCTTCACTTTACCAAGGAGGAAAATGAAGCCCAGAGAGAGACATGCTTTACCCAAAGTCACATGGGGAGCAAATTGCTGGTTGTTTCTCTGTTCTTATGGTGAACTTAACAGCTATCAACACACCCAAACAACGCAACATACAAAGGACAAGAAAGAGGATTATAGACAAAACCACGAACTTGTTATATGTACTTTGTTTTTAAAAGAAATATAGAACTATATAATCCATAGTAATATATAGATATAAATATATAATTTTTTATGTACATAACAAATTGTCCTATTTGTTTGATCTACACTGTTTGATTTTCCTCTGCGAATTTTAAAATGTTTTATTGATGTCGCCCCTTTTTGACATATCTATCGATTACCAGCTTCCCCCCCTCACCTCAGAAGCCCTCTCTTATAACATCAAGCAAAACAAATCCACACATTTGTTATACTTGAGAATGACAGCTCCTTCTGCACCTCTAGTCTTTCTTTTACCTGCTAGAGGTGGAAGCTACATCTCAGCAACATGGCATATTCTGTAAGTCATGACTGAGAGCTATTTTGATTAGAGTTCACAGGTTGTTTTCCTTTAAATTATTATTGTGGTTCTGTTTATCTCACTCTGCATCAGTTCATACAGGTGGTCCTAGATTTCTCTGAATCTCTCTTATTTCTTATGGTTCAATAATATTCCATTATATTTATATGCCACTGTTTGAGTAGCTTTTAAAGGGCACCCGATTTTTTTCTAGTTCTTTGCTACAACAAAAAGTGTTGCTACAAATATTCCTCTGTGGGTCATTTCCCTATGTCCTTGACTACCTTGGGGTACGTGCCTAATAGTAGTATCTCTGGGTTAAATGGTATGCCCAATTTAGTGACTTTCAGGGTATAGTTAGAAATTGTTTTCCAGAATGAATGATCCAATTTACAGTTCCATCAATAATGCATTAGTGTCTTGTCAAGAGCCAAGATTCAAATCCAGGTCCTTGTATTCTACAGTCAGGACTCTTTCCATGCATGATATGGCCTCTGAATGATGAATAGCCAAAATAAGGAGAAAGAAAATGATATTCACATCATACAAGGACCAGTTTAAGCAACTGGAGTTATTTACCTAGACATGAAAATGGCTGAACTTGGTGTCTGGAGACTTGGGTTTGAATCATATCTATAATGTACTAGCTATGTGACATTGAATCAGTCACTTCCCTTTGACAGCCTTAGTTTTTTCATCTGTAAATGACTTACGGTTGTGAGAAAAGTACTTTGTAAAGGGGAATGGCTAAACAAGTTATGGTTTATGAATGTGGTGGAACAATTGTACTGCGAGAAGTGATAAAGGAGATGGTTTCAGAAAAACCTGGGAAGATTTGTTTGAACAGATGCAAAGTGAAGTGAGTGGAACAACTTACACAGTAGCAGCAATGTTGTAATGATAATCAATTTTGAAAGACTTATACAATGACCCACCACAATCCCAAAGGACTCATGATTAGACATATTCTCCACCTTCAAATAGAGAGCTGATAGACTCAGAATGCAGATTGAAACATCTATTCCCTCTTTCTTTTTCGTGCCTTTTTTGGGGGGTGTGGGGCATGGCTAATGTGGAAATTTATTTTGCATGACTACACATATTTGTAATAGGTTTTAGTTTCTTGCCTCCTCATTTGATGGGGGAGGGGGTAGGAAAGGATTTGTAACAAAAAGAAGGAACAAAAAAGCCCTTTGTTCTTTACCACCCCCCAATAAATAAAAGGAAGGAAAAAATGCTTAAAGGTCTATAGAAATTTAAGTTATTTTTTAGCCTAGAGAAAAAGAGATAGGGGAAATATGACAATTGTCTTTAAGTCCTATTAAAATCCAGCTCTGACATCTGCCAGTTGCATGAAGTTAACCTAATCCACTTCACTTCAGTTTTCCCATCTGAAAAATGGGGATGAAAGGCAGCATGGTACAATGGAAAACATTTATCCAATAGCTAAACCTTGATGATCTGAATCTGAATGATGGCTTTGCTACATGGGAGAGTCACTTAACCCTCCGGGTGTTAGTTTCCTCATCTATAGAGTGAGGGAGTTGAACTAGATGGTGTCTGAGGTCCCTGTAAGTTCTTAATCTATGACGTGGCTTAGAGGTCATCTCGTCCCACGGCCTCATGTTACGGTTGACGAATCTGAAGCCCACGGGGGTTAAGTGACTTGCCCAAAGTCACAGGGGGAAACCGAGTAGCAAAACTAGATTCAAAGCCAGGTCCTCTAACTCCAAATTCAATAACTGGAAATTACATGGAGGTAGATCTCAGTCCGATGAATGGAAGACCTTTCTGCCAATTAGTTGTGGAAAAGTGAATTAGGTTGCTTAAAGAAGCTTATCTCATTGGAGACTGACTGGACTGGATGGACTGACTGACTGGATGGACAACTGTTGGAGAAGCTGTAGAAGGGATTATGTAAAAGCTTGAATTTTTTTAGTTCTCTTGTCATTCCGTGTATGTGTATGTGTGTGCGTGTGTGTGTGTATGTGTGTGCGCAAGTGCTCAATCAAACACAGAAATAGGAAAAAATCTTTGGAGAGAGGGACAAAGCAGGTACTTAATGCTAATGATTCTTTTATCAAAGGTAAGTGCCCCCCAAATGACAAAAGTTGGGAATTGTCAGTGTCTGAGGGGCTGCTGGGAGACTGGTGTGCTGGTACATTGTTGGTGGAGTTGTGGATTGGTCTAACCATTCTGGAAAGTAATTTATAATTATGCTAAGAATGCTTATACCCTTTGACCTATATTTTCCACTGCTAGGCATAAACCTCAAGGAGGTCACTGACAGAGAAGTTGCATATATGCCAAAATATCCATAGCATGTCTTTGTATGTGAATGTGTTGGTTGCCTTGATAGAATGTAAGCTCTTTGAGGGCAGAGATTGTCTCACTTTTGTCTTTTTATTCCCAATACCAGGAAGATTCTACCTTACACACTCACTAACTGGGTGACCCTGGGCAAGTCACTTATCCTCTCTCAGCCTCATTTTCTCATCTGTAAAAGGGAGATAACAGCAGTACCTACTTTACAGAATCATTGCAAGTATCAAAAGAGATAACATATGCAAAACACCTGTAATCCTTAGAGTATTGCATAAATACTAGCTATTAAAATTGCCTCAGGCACTTACCAGCTGTGTGACCCTGGGTAAGTCAGTTAACCTTGTTTGCCTCAGTTTCCTCATCTGTAAAATGAGCTGGAGAAAGAAATGGCAAACCACTGCAGGATCTCTTCTAAGAAAACCCCAAATGTCATCATGAAGAGTCAGACATGACTGAAAAATGACTGAACAACAAATTAAAAATGTAATAACCAAGTTTGGCCCTAGAATTGAGAAAACATACCTCCTCTTTTTTGCTGAGGTGGGGGACTAGGTATGGAATATTGCGCATACCTTCAGAAATGTTAGTTGTTGCTGTTTTCTCTCTCTCTCTGCCTTTATCTCTGTTATTGTCTCTCTGTCTCTCTGTCTCTGCCTCTATCTCTGTCTCTCTCCTTTTGTCTCTCTTTCT
>NW_020943070.1:5247621-5258686 GCF_900497805.2 Vombatus ursinus | reverse complement strand
TCTGTCTCTGCCTCTCTGTTTCTGTCTCTCTGCCTCTATCTCTGTTATTGTCTTTCTGTCTATCTCTCTGTCTCTGCCTCTATCTCTGTCTCCTTTTGTCTCTCTGTCTCTTTCTCTCCCTCTCCCTCTGTCTCTGTCTCTATCTGTGTCTCTGCTTCTTTCTGTTTTTCTGCCTCTATCTCTGTTACTGTCTCTCTTTCTGTCTCTGCCTTTATCTCTGTCTCTCTCCTTTTGTCTCTCTGTCTTTGTCTCTCTTTCTCTCCCTCTGTCTCTGTGTCTCTGCCTCTCTGTCTCTGTCTCTCTGCCTCTATCTCTGTTATTGTCTTTCTGTCTATCTCTCTGTCTCTGCCTCTATCTCTGTCTCCTTTTGTCTCTCTGTCTCTTTCTCTCCCTCTGTCTCTGTCTCTATCTGTGTCTGTGCTTCTTTCTGTCTCTCTGCCTCTATCTCTGTTACTGTCTCTCTTTCTGTCTCTGCCTTTATCTCTGTCTCTCTCCTTTTGTTTCTCTGTCTCTTTCTCTCCCTCTGTCTCTCTCTGTCTGTCTCTGCTTCTCTTTGTCTCTCTCTCTGTCTCTGTCTCTGTCTCTGTCTCTGTCTCTGTCTCTGTCTCTCTCTCTCTCTCTCTCTCTGTCTCTCTCTCTCTCTGTTACTAGGGCTATAAAGACATAAAGGAAAAGACTCAGAGTCAGCCTGTGCCAATTACTGGCTGTGCAACCTTAAGCCACTCACTTACCAGCTTTGGGCAGAAGCTTCTATGGATATAAAATGGAGATCAGTTTCTTGACTTAACTTCCAGGGGAGGCAGGGAGTAGTGGAGAAGAAATCTCTTTGTAAACCTCTCACTCTCATAAAAAACAGGAGGCATCACTGTAGCTGGGCATGAGTCTGAGGCTGGCTCCCCTACCTAGAATCCACCCTTCTGAACGTCTTCCTCATTAAATCCTTAATCGCCTTCATTACTCAGCTCCAGTGCAGCATGAAACACACCTGATCCCTGGAGCTGCCAGGGCCTCCATCTCCCCAAATGGCCCAGTATTTATTTTTATATGCACTTACAGGTACATGTGTTGTCATCTCCAATGGAAGGGACCTCTTTGAGCAAGAGACTATTTTTATCTTTGGATCCTGAGGGCTGAACATCTGGGAATAGGGATGGAACCTGGAATTTCATTGGTACAGGGAATTCCCGGGTGAGGAAACTCCCTCCACCAGTGTGGGCCAGGACTTTCTCTTCAAGTTAGAGTCTTAGAGAGATGCCTAGAACACTGAGAATTTAAGTGACTTACCAAGGGTCACTCAGTGAGTATGTGTGAGAGGTGGATCTTGAGCCCTGGTCTTCCTGATTCTGAGGCCAGTTTTCCACCTACTATTCCAATCAATCTTCTTATGTGCCACATTTGTAGTTGTCGTTCAGTCATTTCAGTCACGGCCCAATTCTTTGTGACCCCATTTGGGGTTTTCTTGGCAAAGATACTGGAGTGGTTTGCCATTTCTTTCTCTAGAACATTTTCCAGACAAAGAAACTGAGGCAAGCAGGGTTAAGTGACTGCTCAGGGTCACACAGCTAGGAAGTGTCTGAGGCCAGATTTGAACTCAGGAAGATAAGTCTTCCTGACTCCAAGTCCACTACCCTATCCACTGTGACCCCTAGCTGCTCAGCCTAGTACATAGTAGTTGCATAATAAAAGCATATTGATTGATTGATGAATGAATGGACAGAACTCTGGAGTCAAGATCTGAACTCAGATTCCAATTTTGACACTAGCAGTGTAGCTCATGTCAAATCTCTTAACTTCTGTTAGCCTCAGTTTTTGAAGCTATAAAATGCTTTAAAACCTTATTGCCATAGAGAGAACCTGAGATATTTAGGATTGTGAATCTCCGTCCCCCCACAATTCTACTCTCTGTCACAGGCAGGTGTTTATTGTGTGATGTCATTCAGAATGGCGGAGGCTGCGTATTCCACTTTGGGACAGTTCCGATTATTAGGAATTTTCTCATTATTTGCAGCTGAAACCTGCTTTCCACCCACTGGTTCTTGCTTTGCCCTCTGGGGCCAAGCAGAATAAGCCAGATCCCTCTAACTCATTACAGCCTTTCACAGAGCTGTCTCTGATGCCCGGGACTGCACATTCCCTCCTCATTCACTCTTCCGTCATTGCCTCTTCATCAGGGAACCAAGCACAGGGTGAGGTGGGCGTTCAATGAGTGTTAATTAATAATAATCAGGAAGATGCTCTTACATTTTGAACTTCTTTCAAATGATGCCTCTGCAAGTCCTACCCCAACTTGGGAGGGATTTCTCCTTGGCTTCTGTACAAGTACACAACACCACCTCTTATCCACCCATTATATAACTGGCAGTATGACCTACTCAGACACTTCCATTGTTTCCTATTGGGGGCACCTAGGTGATGCCACAGTGCATAGAATGCTGGGCCTGGAGTCAGGAGGACCTGAGTTCAAATATGACCTCAGACACTTGCAAGCTGTGTGACCCTTGGCAGGCCACTTAACCTCTGTTTGTCTCAGTTTCCTCAACCGTAAAATGGGGATCATAATAGCACTCACCTCTCAGGATTCTTGTGAGGATCAAATAAATTTGTAAAGTGCTTAGCTCAGTGCCCAGCATATACTAGGCACTTAATAAATGCTACTTTCCTCTTTCTCCTTCCTTCCTTCATTCTTTTCTTCCCTCCTTCCTTCTTTCCTACCTTCCTTGCCTTCTTTCTCTTTCTTTACTTCCCTTTCCTCTCTCCTTTCTTCCCTTCCTCCTTCCCTTTCTCCCTCCTTCCCTTCTTTCTTCCTTTCATCTTTCTGCCTTCCTGCCCTTTTTTCTTTACTTCCATTTCCTCTTTCCTTTCCCTCTTCCTCCTTTCCTCCCTCCCTCCTTCCTTCCTTACCTTCTTTCTCTTTTTTTACTTCCCTTTCCTCTTTCCTTTTCCCCCTTCTTCCATTCCTTCCTTCTTTCCTTCTTTCCTTCTCGCTTCCTTCCCATTGAAGGCTTTCTATAATCCAATTCCAATTTCTTTTCTGATTTTCTTTGACATTGATATTATTTACTCTCACTCCAATCCAGCCAAACAGGATTCCCGGTTGCTCTCTGGCTTCTCACCTGTGCTCTGCACATCCATGCAGCCTCTCCTGGAATATACTTTTCCCTTGTTTCCACTGGACCAAGTTTCGGTCTTCCCTCAAAGCTCATCCTCCAAAGTATCTTCATAGATCCCCCACCCCAGATATATGTTCCCCCATCTAAATTTTTCCTAATGTACAGTGCCTGGATCTATCCTTTACTTCTGTTACTCCCTAACCTGTCTGCTACTGAACAATCTGCATGGTGTGTCACTGAAATAAAACATAAGCTCCTACAGAGCAGGTGGGTCCTTCCTTAATTTTCACACTATCACATCGAACAGCACACAGGTACATGTTGGTCGAATTGAATGAATCTTTGCTATTTCCCCAGGGTATTGCAGCTCTGGGCAGGAAGAATCAATCAACTAATGAATCACCAAGCATTTGTGAAGCCTCAACCATGCACTTGAACACTGTCCTAGGTGCTGGAAATACAGAATGAAGCAATCAACACGTATTAAGTACCTACTATATGCTAGGCACTGCGCTCTCCGGATGAGATAGCCTCTCCTTTTAAAGAACTTGCAGTCAAGCTGGGGGATGACAACATCAATCAATCAAAAAGTATTTATGAAATATCTACTATGTGTCGGGACCTTTGCGCCAGATGCTGAGGATACAAAAGTAAAGTAGTACCTGCCTTCAAGGAGCTTACAGTCTCCCTAGGGGAGACAATATGGACACACATGAAATGAGATAATATCTGTAAAGCATTGAGCACAGTGCCCAGAACGTAGTAGGAGCTTAATAAATGCTTGTTTTCTTCCCCTTTCTCATATATAAGTATATACATATATTGTACATACAAAATAGATACAAGGTGATTTGGGGGCAGGACACTAGAAGCTGGGGGGCAGGAATAAGGAAAAGTTTCATGCAGAAGATGGTACTGGGAGCAGCTACGTGGCACAGTGAATAGAGCACTGGCCCTGAAGTCAGGAGGACCTGAGTTCAAATCCGGTCTCAGACCAGACACTTGACACTTACTAGCTGTGTGACCCTGGGCAAGTCACTTAACCCCAATTGCCTCACCAAAAAAAAAAAAAACAAACAAAAACCAGAAACAAAAACAAAAAAACAAAAACAGAAGATAGTACTGGATTCTGAGAGAGAGTCAAGGAGGAAATGCATTCCAGTCACAAGGAAAGCCACTGCAAATGTACAGGAGCAAGTAAGTCCAGTTTGATGGGACATAGTATACATGGAAGAGCGTTACGTACAATAAGGTTGGAAAGTTAGTTTTGAGGCAGGTGCCAAAGATAGGATGTCTTTGTATTTGATCACTGATGCAATAGGAATATTGGAGATCATTGAGTGTGTGTGTTTTTGTGTGTGTGTGTGTGTGTGTGTGTTTGTGGGTGGGTGACATGGTTAGCAGAGAGTGTCAGTAATATCACTCTAGCAGCTGTGGAAAGAATGGATTGGCATGTGAGACCCTTGAGGCAGAGAGACCAATTAGGAAGCCAACACAATAGACTAGACAAAGGGGAGCAGCTGTGTGGGTGGAGGGAAGAGGTCAGATGTGAGAAATGTTGTTGAGTTAGATGGAACAAGACTTGGCAACTGTTGGACTCTGTGGGGTGAGTGAGAGTGAGGAGCTCAGCACAATGTCTGGATTGGCCACCTGGGGGACTAGAAAGATGGAGGGAGCCTTGGAAGAAATAGGGAAGTTGAGAAAGGGGGAGGGTTTGGGTGGGTAGGGGAGTGGGAAAGGGAACAGTTTCATTTTGGACATGTTGAGTGTGAGATGTCTTTGGGATATCCCATTTGAAATGTGGACCTAGAGCTTGGGAGATGTGTGTGTTTAGTTATTTCAGTCATGTCTAACTCTCCATGACCCCATTTGGGGTTTTCTTGGCAAAGACACTGGAGTGGTTTGTCATTTTCTTCTCCAGCTCATTTTACAGATGAGGAAACTAAGGTAAACAGGGTGAAGTGACTTGCTCAGGGTCACTTAGCTAATAAGTGTCAGAGGCCAAATTTGAACTTGGGTCTTCCTGATGCCAGTCCTGGCGCTCTATCCACTGTGCCACCTAGCTGCCCAAAAATATGGTGGTGCTATGCACAGAAACAAGGAAGTTGCCCATATCAAACAGCTGGTACCAAAGATCCGATTCCTTCCTGACACCAAGTCCAGTCCTTTAATGTACTTGTTTTTTGAGGTTTCCTCATCTATGCCATAGTTAGAATAATACATTTATTCCATACCTTAGACGGTTGATGTGAGAAAAACGGTTTTGCAAATCTTAGATCGTGATAGAAATGTGAGCTATTATTATTAAGGCCAGATCCCTGGGAAGTGGAGTTTTTACCACAGGAAACTCAGGCCATGATGGAGGGGGTGGGAATGGGGGATCCTCATGGCCAATCCTTCACTATGACAGATTCCCATCGAACTCAGTGCTTCACTTCTCTCTGCCCCTGCTGTGGCAGCGTTTACATGGATAGCAACACTGTGATCAATGAGGGTTGGAGGGAAATCAAGCACCAACAAGCTTCCCCCAGTGGATCACAGAACTGAGGGAGAGAGGTGCACAAAAAGCTGGTCATGGATGAAAGAGGAATGTCCTCAGAACATGGCTGTGGACACCTGCTCTGGAAAAGAAATGGTGCTTGCTTCCATCCCTCTTTCTTCTTCTCTTCTCCCCTTTCTTTTTCACTCTTTCTCTCTTCCCTGTCTCTCCTTCCTTCTCTTCATTTCTGTTTCTTTTTCTCTTCTCTTCTTTGTCTCTCATTCTCTTCTTTTTTGTCTTTCCTTCCTTATTCTCCTTATTTCTCTTTCCTTTCCTCTCCTTGTCCTTCTTTCTCTCCTCCTTTCCTCACTCCTTTCTATTTCTTCTCCTTTCTTCTGTGCTCTCTACCCTCACTTACTTTCTCTTCCCCTCCTCTCCTCTCTTCTCTTCTCCTCTCCTCTCCTTTCTCCTCCTCCTCCTTCTTTGTCTTCTTCTTCTTCTCTGTCTCTGTCTCTCTCTCTGTCTCTGTCTCTCTCTGTCTCTCTCTCTCTGTCTCTCTCTCTCTCTCTCTCTGTCTCTCTGTCTCTCTCTCTCACACACACACACACACACACACATCCCACATTCCAAAGGACTCTATGCATACTTGGTTCTTAGAGTCATAGCTTTCCATAGCTGGAAGGGGCCTTTGGCATCTCATTCAACTCTATCAGGATCACAGAATAAAGCTCTGGAAGGGACCTTCCATGTTCACCGTTCAACCTCCTCATTTTACAGAAGAGTAAACTGAGGCTCTGAGAGGACAAAGTTTCATCCAAGAGCCCATCAGGTTTGTCAGTCATCTTCTTAGGATTAAAGTCAAAGTCCTCTAACCCTGCCATTCCTCTTCCTGTTACTTCACACTCACTCTATAGATCTGGGGGAGGGACTGAGGCAGAGAAAGAGAGAGAGAGAGAAAGAGAGAGAGAGAGAGAGAGAGAGAGAGAGAGAGAGAGAGAGAGAGATGACATTGAAGAATCCTGGAATCTTGGGGTTGAAAGGCACCCAGGGGGTCTTCAGAATCCACCTTCTCCAAACCCATGAATCCCTTACTTAATATAGTGGCAGCTTCAAAGCACTTTGAGAAACATTACCTCATTAGTTCCACAGAAATCATCAAGAGGTTTTTGATCTCCCTGGTGTAGCAACTCCCTCCTCCAAGTCAAATAGCAACTTATCCTTACAGTCTAAACTCATGACAGAACTAAAATGTCAGATGCCCAACTTCCATAGCCAGTGTCTACACATGATGTCTCTACAGTCCCAGCTCTGTCATTTATTGTCTACGTGACCTTGGACAAGTCATTTCCTCTGTATAGCTTTCAGTCTCTCATCTATAAAATGGGAGCAATCCATGACGAGGGACACAGTGCCCTCTTCAATAGTTCATGCCTTGTGGTTTTACTTCTGGGCAGTATCCAATATCACTGGGGCCCTGTGCTTATCACTCGTGTGGCCTTGGGCAAATGTAGACCTTCACGTCCTCATCTATAGAATAAGAGGCTTGGATCCGATGGCCTTTGGCATCCCTTTTAGCTATAGCTCTTGCTGTTCATATTTCATTCTTGGAGGGGACCAACGACATCACAGGGTGATGCCCTGACTTGTGAGTGACTTGGATTTAAGTGAGGCAGAGCAGTGCAAAATCCTCAGCCTCACTCTCTCCTCTGGAATCGTCCGAGTCCAGTGATGAGACGTAAGTCAAGATGACTGGTGATGGCCCACAGCTCTAGGTCTAGCATCCTCAGATCCTCACCCAATGCAGAATGCGGATATTCTTTCTTCTTCTTTGGATTTTATTTCATTAGTGCAGCAAATGCTGGGGTGGAGAATGCTGGGGGAGGAACTCCTTTCACCAGTGAACCTGCCCTGCAGCTTATGATCTTAGGGAGTTTCTTGAGGTCAATGAGAGTTTCAGTGACTCGTCCGGGGTCACACAGTCAGTATGTGTCAGAGGTCAGACTTGAACCCAGGCCTTCCTGGCTTCAAGGCCAGAACTCTATCCTGCCTCTCAGCTTCATTTTATAGCCAGGGAAAGCAAAGGCCAAAGAGGTGACATGACTTTTATGCACAGCCACCCATTTAATGCAGAGCATCTACTGCCTTGTATTCTTTCCCCTGTTTCATGATGGTCCTTCTGGGTACCCATGGACCAACAAGTATGCAAACCCAACACATGTAAGAAGCAAGCTCTTTGTATGGCCAGATACCATTCCATATGGAGACCAGACTCAAGATTAGTTCCCGAGAGGACCCAGCACCCGACTACTGCATTTGTTTACAAGCTGCCGTCCTCTTTGAGAGCCTAGCTGAACTGGAGATCCTAGAGATAGAGCCTCAAGAACCCTGAAGCCTACTGCTGAACTCAGTGATTGGTTGAGCACTGACAAAATTGGTTTCATTTTAAGTTACTGTACAGGTATTCCAGTAGTCTATTTTTGTTGACCAATGAATGTGTAGTAGATAGTGTTGGTCTTGGAGCCAAGAAAGCCTGGCTTTGAATCCTCCCTCTGTGACCATAGCAAGTCACTTTTTTGTTGTCCTCAGTTTTCTCATCTGTGAAACGATGGTGGGTAATGATGCCTTCTAGCCCTAGAACTCTGCCCCTGTGATTCCTTTCTCCTTATCAGATGAGAATCTTGTTCCTTCCTTGTGCCAACCTATACATTCGTTCTCTTCCAGGGATCTGGCTGTTTACCAAGGGGCAGAAAGGTGTCTTACAGCCTTTACCGTCTCACCAAGACTTCCACTCCCTGCCATGATTTGGTGGCGCCTGTGTGACAAGTTGATAAATCTTGGTCCAATTCCTGCCAGGCAGATGTTCCTGTCACATCTGTGGAGGAGACACCTCCTCCCCACAGCTGGCACTCATTGACCGTATCATGGACAGTGGCCCCAGTGGGTAAGGGGGATCTTTGCTTCTGGGCCAATGCCTGCATTGCATTGAGTGGTCCATGGTCATAGTCTGGAATCTGACCCTGGATGATAGTAATCCTGTCTATTCTCATCAGATGAACATACTGCAGTCAGGTCCAAAAAAATCCACTTCACTGCATTAGCATGCCTCATCTCCCACTTCCTAAATGACTTTAGCACCTGGGTATTTTTGGGGGGGTCCTTGATCCTAACCCGGCACCATCTGCACCATCATGTTTTAGGGCCAGAGCTGTCAGAATTAAAATGTTATTACAAGATTGTGCATTTGCAAAGAGAATGGTGACCATGTAGTTACAAAGAGACAGAGAAACAGAGAGACAGACAGATAGGGAGAGAGAGAGAGACAGAGAGAGACAGAGACAGAGAGAGAAGGACAGAGAAGAAGAAGAAGAAGAAGAAGAAGAAGAAGAAGAGGAATAAGAAGAAGAAGAAAGGAAGGAAGGAAGGAAGGAAAGAAGGAAGGAAGGAAGAAGGTAAGAAGGGGACCTAGGTTCAAATCCTGCCTTTGACAATTATTAGCCTTGTGACTATGAGCAAGTCACTAAACCATCTCTGAGATTTAGTTTCTTCATCTATAAAATCAGATAATAAGCCTGCAGGACTCAGGGCTGTTGTAAAGTTCAAATAAGATTATTGCACACTGAGAACTTGGCAAACTTTAATGGGCTATAGAAATGCCCATTCTTGCTCCTCATTGTTAGCTGTGTGACCTTGGGCACTTCATTTCACTCCTCTGACCCTCAGTTTTCTCATCTGTAAAATGGAGATTATCCTATGTACTCTATGTCACTTGAAGGATTATTGTAAGGAAAGTGCTTTCTAAATTGTAGAATACACTCCCAAAGTAACAAGTGTTCACATCTGGTTGGCCTCTTAAAATTTACGGAGCACTGCTGTCCTAGTAATCCTGTGAGGGAGGTCATTCACAGATTGTTATCTCCCCATTTTACAGATGAAGGAATCGAGGCTCAGAGACATGAGAAGTAGCTTTCCCCAAGGTCACACATCTTATAAAGGACAGAACTAGAGTTTGAACCCAGGTCTCCAGGCTTCCAGCATAGTTTTGTTTGTTTGTTTGTTTTTACTACATCATTTTGCTTGGGCTTGGTGCATAGGGAAAACTGAACTTCACAAAGGAATAAAGAGCATTTCAAGGTCAGAAATTGCAAAGTCAAACAAAAAACATCCTGAATTGGCCATGTCCCCAAAATTCTATGTCCCTCATTCTATGCCTTGAATCCATCCTCTCTCTCAGAGGGTGGGTAGAATGCCTCATCATTCGTCCTCTGGTGAATCACTTCATTGAACAGAATTCCTAAGTCTTTCAAAATCTTGTCTTTACAATGTTGTCATTGTCTACATTGTTCTCCTGGTTCTGCTCCCTTCACTCTGCATCAGTTCATACAAGTCTCCTCAGCTTTCAATGCAACTATCCTTTTCATCATTTACTTATTTTATGCTAGATTAGGGCTAGATTAAAGATGGAGTCAGTGATGTCAAGAGAAGAATAATTCAAAGGTTCCTCTGTCTTTGCCTCCATGGACTGGATTTCTTCTAGTGCCCACTCAATTTCCCCTTTCCCTCAAGAAACGGGTCACTTCAATAGTCCCTGCCTTTGGACATCTTCAAGAAGAGGCTGGATGACCTTTTGTTGGGGACCTTCATGCTCTAGGTAGGAATTTGACCTGACTACCTTCTGGGGCCCTTCTTCCTCAGTTCCTTCATGGGCTCTCATAGAATCTTAGGTTCATTGACCACCTCCTCTCCCCCAAGTTGGGAGGGATTTTCTTGTAACACAGCAACTTAGGGTACAATAGGAAGAAGAATTGATATCAATTCTCTGTCACCTTCCTCAAAAAACACACAACTACTAGAAGACAGTAGCATGACATTTTGGCCTGAGTGCTGGACCAGTAACCTGATCCAATTCCATAAATCTGAGGATTAATCAAATGAACTCACAAGTAACTGACTCAGCCTTCTGGGATGGGTTTCCTGAGGTGTAGAATGAATTATTTGACTCATCCATCATCCCCAGTCAATGGCATGACAATGGGTATATGTTTCCAGCTCTTGGAAGTCAGATGAGTTGGAAATATTGATGCTGTGAGCTTGTCAGGGAGGAAACAAGACCCCAGAATGGAAAGGAACCTGTCCCCTTAGTATTCCTCAGATCCAGTACCATCTCTACTCATAGTTTTGGTCATTTTAGGATTATAGGGTCATTGATTTAAAACTGGAAGGTATCTCAAGAGTCAACTAGGACAACTGTCTCATTTGACAGATCAGGACACTGAGACCCAGAGATATGGGAGAGACTTGCTCAAGGTCACCAAACTGGGATCCAAACCCATGTCCTCCAACTCCAAATATTCTTTCTACTGTTCCACGATACCTTTTACTTCTCTCTTTCTGTCCTTCCTGTCTCTGTCTCTCTGAGTTTCTGTCTTTCACACACACACACACACACACACACACACACACACACACACACACACAC